>NC_042292.1:4468275-4745775 GCF_901000725.2 Takifugu rubripes | reverse complement strand
CTTTTTGTTTTATTCTGTATTGTTTTTATTTATTTGATTATGAATTATTTAATTAATGTTATTTAGGACATTTACATCTTGTTTTCTCTCCCCATAAAACAAGGGTTTAAAAAAACAGATATAAAATGAAATGTATAAACCCAGTTGTGTAAAAGACCAGTTTAGTAAACAGGCTGTAGTAAAGTCCCCTGAAAGGTGTGTGCAATAAATAATGCAATTAAATCAAGACCATCATATCACCATGAAGCGGAACATTGCAATATTGATTTTCTCCACTAGAGGTCAGTGAAAGCCTTATCATTTAGATTCCGTATGATAAGCTGGGAAGTCTCGAGTAACTCCAGTCATGGTGACGTCATCTGTCACCAAATATATTTAAAGTGTAACTATCCCTCAGTGTAACTACTTGCAGCCCAAACTGGTGTTTGACCACCATGCACGTGATAAAGGACCTCTCTGTGGGAGTATTAGACACTCCGTGCTTAATACTAAGCACTAATACTGAGAGAGTAACTCATGATCAGCTCATAGCTTAAGTGTGTGTTTATACTTTTTGTGTTTATGATTTTCAATTATTTGAAATTTCCAGCCTCAAAGCCTGTCAAACATAGGGAGGTAGCTACAGTCAGATCCAGCTCAACATCAACAGATGGTCGAATCTTGAGCTGAATTTCAAACTGTCGATATTGAGACACTGATAATTTATGAATTTATGAGCAGGAAACTATGTTGACGGGAGACAAGTATCCAAAACTCTAAAAGTCAGCAACTTCCTGCCCTTCAAATATTGAAATTGCAGTCGTGTGCAGAGATGTTCTGAACCTCGATAAATGTTCAGAGGTTCTGCTCTTCTTCCTCTCCTTTTCCCCTGTGTGTGTGAGTGTGTGAGTGTGTGTGAGTGTGTGTGCACTATTTCCAAGGTCCAGGCTTTGTACAGTAATAATACATGAAGGGCTCTTCTTCCTCATCCATTAATCAGGAGGATGACTGAGGTAAAGGACGTCTGATCTTTGGCCTTCACACACACACACCCTCTTTCACCTGTCATCAATAATTGAATGGATATTAATGCAGATAAATAATTAAGCTTCAGGCCATCTCTGAGTCCTAATGAGAGCGGGGCGACAGATTGCCCCTCGCTCTTATTACATCTCGCTGAGAAGTTTGTGAAAGCCGACGATGAAGATAAATGAGGCCCATCTTCTAATTGGCAAATGGAATTGAAGCAGACATGTTCCTTCTGCTAACAAAATCAACTATGGCTGCCATGTTTCCTACAGTAGCTGCGTTAGAGGTTTTTAAAGCTCTTACCCTCCCACATGGACAAAATTTTTAAATGCAGCTCTGTAGATCTTTAACCTGAACACTTGACACCAATTAGCTGGTGCAACAGTGTCCATCTCAGAGGGGGGCTTGGGTCCATTATAGCATGTTAAATCTGTTATAGTCACAGTTTTGACAAATATATTTTGTCTTAAAGTTGTGATTCTTTTAAGCACGCTAACACTTCAACGTTAAATCTTAACTGTTAGGTCAGTATAACAGGTCTGCTGACCGTTAATGAGGATTTTAGTGAGTTTTAACGGCCTCTGGTGGTTAGAATTAGAATAACAAGCATTGGCCACCAGTGATGTCCATTCCAGGCTTCTGCAGAAACCTGGAGGTGCAGTGTGGAGGACCTGTGTCAGTGTGTGGCTGTATCTGCAGCAGGAACTATGCCAACTTTAATATATTCACATTTCACATGCAGTAAAAAGATGTTATTCCAAATTTTACAGACTGCACCTGTAAAGCAGAACAAGCTGACCTCACAGGGATGTGCTGATCCACACGATCCAGAGAGTGCAGCACTTATTAGTGGACGGGTGTGCATGCTAATATTGAGTACTAATACTAATTCTATAAGCAAAGTGAGGCCTGTCCTTGCAACTTTAAAGGACTGTTTAAGGGCTGGAATTGGGTTTAGATTGTGTTTCGAGCTGGGGAATGCATCAAGTCTATGAAAAGTCTATGAAAGTCCTCACAAAGATAGAAGTATAAGGCTTTGTCTGTGTGTGCGTGCGTGCGTGCGCGCGTTCATGCACTCATCAGTCATTGTGCTTTGGGCCACTTTAACCTTTCGGTTGCCTCTCGGAGGATCGTCACTCTGCCATCAGAGGGGAGATGAAACATGCAGCCTCACTGGTTTTGTTCCAATAAAAGTTGCCTGCTCCGATGACTTATTTCTTTAACCTTTACTCCCCTGTAGTCCACAAATGACAGATTGCATGACGACCCCGACTTCTGAAAGACCTCCCATGGGCTGATGTGATAAATTAATGATATCACCATTGGATTTCAAAGCGGGCAGAGGGCAGCCATTTTAGTTTGAGTAATACAAAGGGAATGTTCTAAAGACGTCTGAATAATTGGTTATTAAGCTGCATACTTTAAGGCATTAAGGACATTTTATCCTGGAAGTTGCAACCCTATTCGCTAAACAAGCTAAACCCAGTGTTCAACCAACCGTGGGGTGCGTTCATCCGTCTTCTCTGACTTTTTTGGTTTGCTTAAATCACAAAGAGGCTTTCAGAAGTGCACGTCTTCATTTGTTTCCCCCGTTTGGTTGATTAAACCACAGCTGATGCGTGATTTCGAAGCTCAGACCGACAGATCCAGAGTCGACCCCGAGCTGAGTCATGTGGCCCAGCGGCCGAGTCGCAACAAGAAATCTCATTAATCTCTTTTGTGTTTAGGTTTCACATTTGTAAGTGTTTCTTCCTATTTGCCATCACGTGATGGTGATGACAATTAAATCTTGTCTTTACTTTAGGATAAACAATTCGGGGTTGACCACTTCACAACAATTAATGTACCAGTAATGTTAATTATTATTTATTTAAGAGTCTAAAAAACCCCATTACAACCTGCAGAACAGGTATGATGAATGTGATACTGCTACAAAAGAGGTCAAGCTCCAGCTGCAGGAAAAGGGGCATCATCTCTTGTTTTTTTGTTGTTTTAAAAATGAAACTGGATGTCTTAGTTCAAATGGTCACAATCACTGTGATTCAGTTCTCTTGCTGTCACAGACCAGTTTAGATTAGCTTAGCCTCATGAAAGCCTTCTGGTTTCCTCCTTTCTCAGGAAAACCTGGGATAACGCTTGGGATTCTTTCCATCCCAGTGGGATGCTTTGGAATCTAAAACTGAATCACATGTTTTGACTTGTATCGAATAATCACTTCCACTTATATTTGACTGTTTAATCAAAGCACATTTTACACATTTTACTTTCGAGACCTATTGTTGCTGCAGCCTGACAGATTGTCTCTCACTCAGAAATCCTTCATTGTCGCAAATCCCCACATTTTACTAGCAAAGTGAGGACATGTAATGGATGTCAGGATGTGTGTGCGTGCTGCTAAATGCTGCTCATTCACAAGGCCGCTGCAAAGTCGTCTCAGCTTTGAGGTAATGGAGTCAGCCGGAGAATCACTTGTACATTGCCGATTATGAAGTACAACGACTGTTAGCCTGGCTTACACTGCTAACCTCATATAGGATCTCATCAGGTCTTTTTTATCATCTGTGATCTGTTGGAAAAATCTGCAGGAGTAAAAGAGAGAACTCTTCTGCATCAATGAAAATATCCCCACCCCCAGAGGGGGACATGTTTGCTTCACAGCGTGCTAATATTTGTTTTAATATCACTGCTAAAATGAGTTTAACACAATTTCTGTGAAGGGTGGTGTGTAAACATCTGTTTCCTGTGAGCTCCTGAGGGGTTAGCCTGGTGTAAAAACTAGACACAATCTTAATTAAAGCATGCGGCAAGATTTGATGGAATGTTTGCGAATCTGGATGAGATAATTAAAAGTGACGCAGGCAGCACCTTCCTCTAGATGCTAAGGACAAGAGATTAAAGCCACACATATGAGTTTCACCAGTGATGAAAGCAGCAAATGTTCTGTCAAATCATCTTTATTTCAGTATGAGAACGGAGACCCATGAGGAGTGCGACCTCTGCAGCGTGGACCCACCACACTCTAAATTGCTCTACTGACATCATCTGCCCCACATTTGACTCATTTGGAACATCACTTTGATCCCAAACCCCCATTATCCGCATCAAATTTCCCAATAATGCTGTGACACCGTATGATTTGAATTTGGGGCCATCGGCATACCCTCAAAGGGTCCCCAGCACCGAATATTTGGCTGTAAAAACACTGGCAGGTGCAGCCTACTTTCTTTTAATTGCTACGTCCTAACCTTTGACCTTCAGGGGCCCGCTGTCTGTTGCAGTACGGATCCATGAATTGATCATTTATACACAGCCATCACTAAGCAGCAGCTCACATAGTTCACTGTGCAAAGGATCAAAGGTCAGAACAGAAATGAAGATGGACAATATGTTGCAGGCCAAGAGCCAAGCCTTAAACCAGGGGTGGGGAACCCCCGGCCTCCGGGCCGTATACGGCCTACGAGACCATTTCTACCGGCCCGCAACGCAATAAGATTTTTATATTTTATATGTGCACTTATACAGTGGGACCGTTCGCTAAACTCCGCGAGCTGCGAGTAGCAGCGGTAGCGTATTTTTGCCTTTCGTCTCCTGAAATTTCTTTCGTAACAAGAGGAAATATTTTCCCGTTTTCTGAGATAAAATAGACAGTTATGTTATGTCCGAGTCAAGGTCAGGGTCAGTGAACACAGCATGTGATGTACGTAGAGGGCTGGACTGATTGACACGGACAGATGAGTTTGGATAAAATTAACGCTCTTCGTCGGCGTTTGGAGGCTCAACAAGCAGCTTTCACACGACCATGTACCGACAGAGAGAATATTACGCGTGCAAGTTTTGTGGTGAGTGAATTAATAGCCACGAAGCTGAAACCTCACGCCGAAGGAGAGTTCGTGAACGTGCCTCGTAGCCGCCGCTGAGGCGCTCGCGCCGGACAAAGTAAAATTGTTTCAAAGCGTGAATTTTTTTCATTTTTAACTATTGAACTAAGACATATATTGTTATGATTCCAGTGGCTATCGGTATGTTTTTTATGGTCAAGGAATCTAAATATGTAGTCAAAGTATATGTGGGACTAATATTTATGGTGGAAATCACAATATGCCAGGAATTGTTGCGCTCCGAGTGCTTTCTAGTTGTTATTATTATTGTCTTTATCTTTCTTTCTTCATTTATTTTCTTGATTATCTTGTTGTATTGCAGTTTTTGTGAGTAGAGGCCTCGCCTTTTTTTATTATGTATGATCATGAAAACATATTTTACTTGTTTGTCATTTTATTCTATTTTTTTGGTGATTTTATATGCATGTGTGCTAAATAAATAATTCAAACTCAAATGCAGTAATCATGAGACTTAGTAACACAGTGGTTATAGAAATTTTTTTTGTCTTTTTTTTGCATCCCTAGGTATGTGTTCATAATAGTATGGCCCTCGGAGGACTTTATATGGCCCTCGATATGAAAAAGGTTCCCCACCCCTGCCTTAAACCTTTGGGATAATTGGCGTTCCTGCTGTCTACCACTAGGGGCAGGAGTATTTAGAGTCACAGCGCTGCGTAACGGAGCATCAACTTCAACACAGCTGCACAGGGGGACGGGGCTGAAAGCAGCGACGTGTGTGACGTTGCAACACGGTGAAAGTCGGGGAATCTGTTTCCTGTTCTTAATTCTTGTTAAACAACAAGTTGGGTTCCCAAGTATGCCCCTCTGCAGACCATCTGAATCCCCTTAGTGGCCTCGCAGGTTCTCCACATTGCTTATTGCCCCCCCCCCCCCCGACACACACACTGCTAATTTCACATGCACCACCTCTTTTCAGCTTCTGATTCATTCCCCTATTACTACTTTAAACCAAAAGAGCTTTTCCAGCTCAGAACATTTCCAACCCAGACCTGGAACACTTGGTTGAGCAGCCTGATGACAGTAGAGCAGCAAATGAAACACAGATCACACAAACCTATACAGCTGCAGAAGCAAGTCTTTAAGCCAGGACATACAGACTCGTGACAAAAACGGTCCCGGGTGGTGAATTCTGTCCGCCTGTCCTCCGTCGTGGTTAGTCGGGGTACAGGATGAAGCCGGAGAAGGTGCTGTACTTGTTGTTGTTGCCTCCGTGCGCTTTGCCGCCGTCCAGTTTGACGTAGATCTCGTCCCCGGAGTTCAGGTGCAGCACGGCGCTGTTGCTGGCGTAGTCGTAGTTCTGGTCAGCATCCTGAGCAATGGCGCTGGCCCGCACCTGCAAGAGGAACAATTTATTTATAAACGTATTTATAAACGTGACGCACGTTTGCCCAAATGACCGGAAATATCATTTGCATCAATGCATTATTATTGTTGTGTGTGTTCTTTAAGAATGAACCAGTGGTCTGTGTGTTTTTTCTTATTACCTGTCCGTTTTTGCACAGGTCGGCCCACATGCTGGTTCCGTCTCCCCCGCGCATCAGCACATGGTAGGTGAAGAAATAGATCCCGGACACCTGGCAGGTGAACTTGCCCGTGCTCGGGTCGTAGTGGTTCCCCAAGTTTGTGATCACGTCGTCGAACCTTAACACTTCGTATCCCTCGTGCGGATTCTTCAGGCCGACGTAAAACGCGATCCTGTAATTGTTTAAGGTTCCGTTAAAGCCGTCCGCGTCACTGTTACCCCCCGCAGCCCCACTTAACGAAGTGAAAGAGAACTTTCCGCCGCCGCCTGGCTCTCCTGGTGGCCCCCTGGGACCAGGTGGTCCGGGTAACCCTGGAGGACCCCTGGAGCCCGGTTTACCCGGCCGTCCTGGCTCCCCGCGGGTACCTTGCGCCATGGGCGGCTGCGGTAGGGCAGCCGCGCCATCGGCGTGTTGGATGACCTCCATAGTTGTGGCGCCTCCTGGCTTGGTGGTGTAGGGGTCGCAAACCATCCGGCAGGTTCCCATCATCTCATAGTAATGGCCAGAGATGGGGGGGGTGCGGAGCAGCAGCAGCGGGACAACGATGGCCAGAACTAACAGAACCATCCCGACGAAGCACACCAGAACGATCAGCGGCCACTTACTCCGCGCTGTTTGAGGCTCAGATGGCGACAGAAGATCCGTGGGGGCTTTCTGGTGGGGGGGAGAGTCTCAGAGAAGAGGGGACCTTCAGCAGGACTGAAGCCAGAGAAGAGCTGCTTCATCCGAGCTGCCTCTGTCCTCTGTGCGCACCGGGCTGTCCGCGGACAGCTGCAGACAGCTGTGAAAGTCAGAGGATGACACCGGAAACAGAGGCTCACACTTTCAAAATTAAAGCAGCGCTTTCGTGGAACGCTGCATTAAAACAAAACACCATGACAATATTTTTCACAGAAGACATTGACGTATTTCTCGGTTATTATATGATATATTTCCTCAAACCTAAAGCCGACGTTCTTCACAAAATCAGTAAAAATGATGCACGCACACTGTCAGTGACTTTTATTACTTTAAAAAAATTAACGGGAAGACTTATTTCAGTGTAGGGTTAACTTGACAAGAGGAGCGCGTAAACCTGCGCGTAAAGCTTGTCTCCAAACCTTCCCAAAAATGGCAACAGGTAAAATGAGGGGCGCAACGGAGCACAAATTATATCCGCTAACTATATAAACCATGAATACAAAATTATTACTTCATTTATTTGTTTGAATTGTATTTTTACAGACGCTTCAACAGTAATATTATTCATCAATGCAGATATATTTTATTTACAGACGGGAGCAACTGCCGTCATTTGTTACTCCAGGAATGTGAAATCCACCTTGATAAACACAACAGGGTCAAAATCAGGTTCCGGTTTTAAATCACTGCATGCTAACTATGGGAGTGCTGTGAGGGGTCCATTCAAAGTCAAAAGCAATGGCCGAAGGCAGGGCTGTGACCTCGAACGATGAAATACATCGGTCCGTCGACAGAGGGGAGGGAGGAAGAAGAGCAGGTCGGGGTGAGGCAGAAATGGAGCAGTCTGCATTCCATACATGCAGCTCTCATTGATTCAGAAAAACAAACTGATTTCATTTTCTTCCCTGCAAGTTAAAATTCTGATTTTGTAAGAATCTTTTCATCACTGCTTTCTTCTAAATACCTCTTGTGTCTAGTCACGTGACCACAGCTGCTCAATTATATATCATAGCATTACTCAATGGGGTTTGAAGAGCTGTAAAGAATTTTTAAAATTGACTAATTGAGTTTGCCCTTAATGTTAAAATTGTCCCTGAAAAATCTGTAATGGGGTGGTAGGAAGATGTACAAGCGCCTGAAATTGGAACTCAGGCCTCACCTTCACAACAAGGCTTTAGATCGATGTCTGATTTGGAGAAATCTTCAGAGGCCAAAGACGAGGCTTAACTGAAGCCTCCACAGTTACGCTGCAGAGGGCCCCCGCCACACCATCACACACCCCCCCCCCCCCCCTCCTCCTCCAGTAATTTCCACTTGTAGTCAGCTCAGCTTTAACTCCGACTGAGCCGCCGGTATCTGGAGATGAGAGCCAGGCGGAGATGGAATGGAGATTGAAATCGCAGGATGAGACGTCTCGATTTTAAATGCTCAGCAGTAGAATAAACCCCAGAACAAACGCAGAAGCGTGCAGAACGGGAAATATCATGTTCCCTGAATCCTTCTACATGGCTGCAGAGAGTGACCTTTACTCAGAATTAGTACTGTGAACTGTAACTTTGGGCGACAGTGAGTCGTGCACCGCAGAAGTGTCCACATTATTTATTGCAGCTGCTGAGATTATAGACTTTGAATCATGCTCCACAAGTGCTGAATAAGCAGAATGAATCATTTACCCATTTGGATTGTTTCACTGGGCATGTCAGATGTGAACACTTTTACTGCTTTATGTGTAAAACAGCTAGCAGCGTCTGTTTCTGTGTGGGGTCGTGTCGCGCGTGTGTCTGCCTTATAGAAAAGTGGTATTGCCTGTCCTTCCGAATTAGTAACATGGGCTGTAAAACATCACAGGGCTTTGCTGTATCTGCTGTAATCTGTTCGAGAAGCAATAACGCAGCGGCGGGCTCCTGCGACGTCAGCTGCTGTCGCGGTGTGTGACCTGAATGTCTGACGAAGGGCACCGACGACACCTTGATGCTGAAATAAATGTCTTCCTCTGTACGACATCATGGCATTGATGCCTTGTTAGATGTTAACTGCTCTGACCACCTCAAGCTAACTGTTCATGACCATGTCTTCATCTGTCTTTCATAATACCTCCCATCCAACCTATTTACGTGTTGTAAATTATGATATTATGGGCTTAATGTCAGAAAATTTGGCTGACTTTTTGGAAAGAAATATGCTTTGAGTCACTTTTTTTTCATGCTCAGAGTTGCAGATGTAACTTCTCATGATCTGATATTTATTTTTAAAATACACTTGCGTCCGAGGCCAAAATGAATAGACAATTTATTTTTAAGGGGAGCAAAAGATCCTGATGGCTCATTATGGGTAACAACACAATGACAGGGAAGATTAATGGGTTAGCACACTGGGATACATCGCTAATCGATAGCTATGAATAAAAAATCATTTCAAAATCAGAAAAGCATGTCAAGGACTGTGACCTGAAGCACTGTAACTGAACTGAGGCCCTTGAGGGAGTGAAAGAAGGTGGTGTGCATGCACTGTGGTGACACGATGCGGCACTACTGACCCCAGGGTTTCAACCTTTGCAAGTGGCAAAGGCAGATATGATGAAGTCATGTTGACAGCGTGTAACCTGCGGTCAGACATCTTTTGGACATGTTTTTGCTTTTGCTTTTTTATTCTAATCCCAAGGCCACCCTATCAGATACTTGTTCTCCAGCAGCAGCCAGTGTGTAGCAAAGTAGAAACATTGATGATGTTAACATTAATCTTTCACCAAACCAGAAACGTGAAGGTTTTACAGTTATGTTGGAATCTCTTTTGAGACACATCTACAACTAAATGCTAATCTAAATATGATAGACAATGGGGGATAATGTACGCATTATAAAATTAGCATTTAAATGGAATCACAATAGAAATGGGAAAAAAATGTTGTCAACTCTTCAACTTGTGCAAGCTGATGTCTGAAGCTGACTACCAATACACACAACAGTAGAAAAGCTTAAGAGGCTAATATTCACCTTGACAAGGTCAGGTCTTTATCACCAATCAGAGTAGCTGATATAGAACATTGGCCTGCATTATTAACATATGCTCTAATTAATGTGAATAATATCACACCATTACACACGATGATGCACTCAGCGGACATATTAAAGGCTATGTTTTCACTTTACTTTATATATGTCAGGATTCAAATATTGTCTTATTAGACAGACACATAATTAATAAAAGTGTGCATCGCTTAAAATGTCCATAGATATAAAACACAAGTTGACAAAACGTATTACCAGTAAACGTCTTTAAAGATCAGAAGCCAGTTTGATATTGATGCTTCAAGACTTTTCCTACAGCGGAACTCTGGATGACTTTAATTCTTCCTGTTCTGCTGTCCAGGAAGATTGAAATTGACTCATATATTTCACTAAAACCACAGTTTTATGCAGCGTTTTACGACGTTTGTCTCGGCAGCTCCTATCTGCAGCACACACGTGGGGCGTGGCCAGGGCGTGGGGGCGTGGCCAGGGCGGCACGTTGGCGCCTACGTCACCTTATCAGGAAAAACACACTGTCGAAGGAGGAGGCGAGAGCGCGAGGTAGGTTTCCGATGATATTAGTGAAAATATCCACCCAGGAAGTTCTTTTTCAACTCGAAATCACTCGGACAATAAACTTGTCGCCTCGGACATGTCTTGTGAGATCGACGGCGTCGGCTTGTGTTGTAATTAGCTGGTTTGAAAGTTAACACGAGTTCGATCAAGGACAACGAGCGAGGTGGCTGCGTCCCGCTGCTGTGTGGAGACGCGCTCCTCTGGTTAAACTCCTGGTGCACTTTAAACGATGAATACCGTCAAGGCTGCTAATAGCTTAGGCGTCCTTTGGTTTAATAAAGGTGCGGGTGAACGAAAACGTGCCTAGTTTCATTTTCGTGACATTTACATGATTTTAGTGAAACCCCTCAGGCCCTAGGTGATCTCTTTAGTTATTGTTGGGTGCACTTTGGACATGTCAGCTGAGGCACATTTAAATCCTCTCCTTCAGAAAAGTCATTTAAATAAAACAGAAGGATGAATTATGTAGGTTATGAGCGTACCATTATATGTTCCACTTTAGCTGCATGCGTAAGAAACTAAATGCTGCACACATCTTTGTGATTTGTGAAGAATATTATGCCTGACGACATGGCGAGGCCTTTAATCCGGGGCCGTGGGGAAGGGAGAGGCTCCAGGTGCCTTGAGGCTTCCATGTGTGACCCCGACGCTCCAGTCATCGGCATCATGGGCACCGGCGACTTCTCCCGCTCATTAGCAAGAAGACTGGTGGCCTCGGGTTACCAAGTCGTGGTGGGGAGTCGGAACCCGAAATGCTTCATCGCTCTGTTCCCTGAAGAGGTCGAGGTAAAACTCAATGACACCGACATCAGCAGTCACACTCATCGCGTAATGAGTGTTGTTATTTCACGCTGTGGTGATAATTATCTACTTACAAGCGTAATAACTGTTGCTGTCATCCTGAACAGATGCCACGCAGATCTTAACAGCAAGTGTCAGTCAGAGCGCTTTAAGCTCTCCAACACACATTTCCCTGTGGACTCAGAGGATGTGCTCGTAAAGAGCCCAGACATAAACTCAAAGAGGCAATTCACTATTAACATAAAAGTGTGTGTCATACAGCTTAGCAGAAATAATTCTACAAATTAATTATGGTGATTTGTTCCTTGGTGACCCGCTGGAGAGGCTAAAAACGCTCTTTTTTTCTCTGTCATGTCCTGGCTTGTGAGCCTCTGAGCTCCTTTAGATGCCCGCTGGTTTCTGCTTCATATTTTGCATCTTGCTGTTTCCCCACAGTTGTTTTGAAACACTGCTGAGTGATGCTCTGTGCGCCAGAGATCTGCAGGCTGGATCTCTGGGCATGATCTCGTGTTTTTTTTTAACTTCCACAAAGATAGATCTCGTTCTTAAGGCGCTGGCATGCAAATGTTTGAGCTTCTCTATTATTATAATGCATTTTGCCCTCAGGTGACTTCACAGATGGAAGCAGCCAGCCAGGCAGACCTGGTCTTTGTGGCCATTTTCCCTGAGCACCACTCCACTCTGGTTGAACTGAAGCCAGCACTGGCTGGAAAGACGTTGATCGACGTGAGCAACGGCATCAGGATCAACCTGGACGGGCCTTCGAACGCTGAGCTCCTGGCTGACATGTTTCCAGAGAGCTCTGTGGTCAAAGGCTTCAACACCATATCGGCTTGGACCCTCCAGGTGGGCCCACGAGACGGAAGCCGGCAGGTAGGATTCATCACCCCCCCCCCCCCCCCCCACCCCACCCCCACTCCCCAGTTGTGATCCGTGCACAGGAGGATGGAAGTGGCTGATTTTTGGTTTTATTCTGCAGGTATTCTTGTGCAGCAACAGCAGCAGCGCCAAGAGCTCAGTCACTCAGCTCTGCAGACAAATGGGCTTCGTCCCTGTCGACATGGGCCCCCTCTCCTCCTCTCTGGAGATCGAAAACCTCCCCCTCTATCTGTTTCCCTCGTGGCGCGTCCCGGTCATCTGCACCCTTGGCCTGTTCATCATCTTCTACCTGTACAACTTCATCCACGACGTCCTCCATCCCTTTGTGACATCGGGGAAGAATCTTTTCTACAAGATGCCCATCGAGGTGGTCAATGTCACGCTCCCCTCTGTGGCCTTGGTGATGCTCTCGCTGGTATACCTGCCTGGTTTGCTTGCTGCCTGTCTCCAGCTTTGGTTAGGCACAAAGTACAAGCGCTTCCCTGACCGGCTGGACCGTTGGCTCACGAGGAGGAAGCAGCTTGGGCTGTGCAGCTTCCTGTGTGCCACTTTACACGCCGTCTACAGTCTGTGTCTCCCCATGAGGAAATCTGCCCGTTTCAAACTGGTCAATATGGCTTTTAAACAGGTATTTCAATATTAGATATATTTGTATTCTGATATTACCCCATTGTTCGTCTATTTTTAATTGATTCGCATTTATACTGATATATTTTACTCCGCCAAAAGCTGACAGAATATCCTGCCTTTGTAGAAAAAAAAAAGTCACCTCATCTGTAACATTTTCTGACATTTCAGAAAACAGATAATTATTAACACTGTCATTCCTGAAAGAAATTCGTAGATTTGAGGCGTCTGAATGAGTGCAGCAAATGCGCGTGTGTTTGAATTGTCAGGACTGTGACGGGATCAATCAATTCAGAGCGATCCACAATGAAAGCAGCTTTAGTCGCAGGCCTGCAAGTCGATGTTGTGAAAAATGAGTATTGAAAGAGTATTCAGAGATGATGTGTACTGATGCTCCGCTGACACATGCCTGCAGAATTCCTGGAGTTAGTCGGGTCGGCACGTTACATCAACTATTTCATATTGTAATAGATAATAGACTTTAAAACAACAAAAAAATCAGTGCCAAAGATATTTGAAAATCTGAAATTCTAAAAGGAGCGACTCATTTGAAGTGATTTCCGGTTATTGGTGTTTTCTAGGTGAAGGAGGGCGTGGAGGATTCCTGGGTGGACGCGGAGGTGTGGAGGATGGAGCTGTACCTCTCTGTGGGCATCATGGCCCTCGGACTGCTGTCTTTGCTGGCCATCACATCACTGCCCTCTGTGGCCAACACTGTCAACTGGAGGGAGTTCAGCTTCATACAAGTACGCAAACACAAACAGACAGGCGACCGTGTGCTCTAAAGAGGTTTCACTTTTGTTCGAACGCGTGGCGCGGATTAATGCAGGATGACGGCTGGAGATTGACGGTGATGTCACTTCCAGTTCTTCACAGGCTGACGTGCTGCGTAGTCCATGTGTGTCTCCTGCGCGCTTCCACACGCACAACGACACTTGCGCAGCTGCTCCAGATTTGCTGTTAAACTGGGGCTGTGACAAGGCCATTAGGAGTGTTGTGACTCAGTGCTCACACACACTTTCTTGTCTTAGCTCTATTTCTGCAAGTCTCTTGTTCAGTCGTTCTGTTGCTTTTTATTCCAGTGGCTCTCAGATTTTTCATGTGGACAATCAGAGTTGTGAGGCCCACATCCGACGGGATGCAGTCTCTCAGCTGTGAGACGTCACAGGGAAGCGTTGGGAATGATTGGTTTTATTTTCCCCCTAGTCTGTTTATTCTGATGCAGCGTGAAGGTTGTAAATATTGAATGATTACGCCTCGGATTCCTTTCAGATTCTCTTAAAACTTTTGAAATTCCACTGAAAGATATTTTTCTCAATGTAAAGTAGTAACATATTCATCAGGATGCACTTTGCTATAAGTAAGTTGATGAAATTAAGCTTCTTTTAATTCCAGTCAACCTTGGGATGTTTTATTTAATTAGGGGGCCCTGTGGGCACATATACGCACTTGCACACCATGTACGCACACACACACACGGTGGTATGGTTCAGTCAGCAGTAGAGGGTCAGTGTGTGACCTGGGGCTCTGTGCTGACCTGCTGTGAACTTAAAGGGGAACAATCTGGGTCAGATTGTTGGAGGACTGGTTGACTCTAGCTGTTCTGTTGTCTCTGCTTCCACATGCAAACCTTTCTTTTTCTCCCCACAGTCCACACTGGGTTACTGCGCCTTGGCCATGGCCACTCTCCACACGCTGTTATTCGGATGGAACCGTGCCTTCGACGCTTCCCAGTACCATTTTTACATGCCCCCCACTTTTGCGTTGGTCCTGATCCTCCCGCTCATCGTGCTGCTGGGCCGCCTGGTTCTTCTCCTGCCCTGCATGTCCAGAGAGCTCAGAAAGATCCGCCGCGGCTGGGAGAAGACCCGACACATCCGCTTCACTTTTCCGGAGGTGGTCAGCCACGTGTGAGAGTAGCAGCGGTGCAGGAGTGAACACTCTGTTGTGTTCTTGGTGGATCATCTCAAATCCAAGAATTACCGATGTGAAGAATTACTGATGTGGGCTCCCAAATGAGATCATTAAGATTTTTGCACTATGCATCATCTTTAATTTATGTTGAAACTGAATTGTTTTGTCATCAGTAATGAGCAGATGCACTTGCTTCCAGATGTACTTATTTGTTTTGCTTTTCCTGCTAAAATTGCCAACAGCCAGCGGAGTTTGACTTTTTTCAAGATGCTAAAAAAGGACCGAACCGCCTGTTTTGTTTTTAGAGGCATAGATCACCTCAAAATATCAAAGTGTCAGAAATGACCAACACACGTCAGTGGCAGTGAGCAGTCCATGAGAGAGCTCTTGAGTGCTACAAATGGCATCGCAGTGTTCATTTGGATGCAATGTTCCATTTCATTTTAGTTTTACACTGAGTAACACTTGACTCTTTAGTTCTTGTTTAGATTTTGCCACTGACAAATGTGTTCTGCTGTAAGAATGAAAGGTAAAACATAGAATATTTGATGTTTGCGCACTTGTTTTCCCCCCTGAGGCCTACAAGGTCTGCTTTAACACAAAATAACCTGGTATGTAAAAAAAAAAGGAAGGAAGGAAAAATATATATTTTTTACAATCAATGTATTTTTTAGTCTGTTACATTTGTGCTGAAATTCTAACGTGCCAATCGGAAACTTGTAGGTACAGAAGAGTAACTAAAGAGACAAAATACATTTGGATGTGCTTATTTTTGGATTGTTTTACCTGTTGCAGCCTGGTGCTATGGTAATCAGACATAGCATCCTCTCCTGCTGCTTTTTCTTTGCATCTTTTTCAATCTGGTCTGCGTTTATAAAATCTAAATTGTGTACCATAAAGTCTTGCTTTCTGTTCATTCTCCCGCGCCTTTTGGGTTTTTTTATGCTTGTTGTGGGTAAAACACATGTTTTCTTCCTACATACTCATACGTTTGAGCCAGTCGCCCTGTGCCAGTGCTGTCATCTTGTGGTAAAGGTCAAGACATTTGCTCCGCTTTGAAAGATACCATTTTCATCAAAGCGTTTCCCTCACACATTTAGCAAAATGACAAGATATGTTTGCATTGATGTGGGACACAACGACCCATTCTTGATGAATAAAAAGTGAAATGACAAGCACGCGTAAGACAAACGAATTTGGCAAGAAAGTCGCTAAATTGGCAACGGCAGTGCCCGGACTGCCCATATCATTTCTGCGCATGCGTAGAGATACGAAGACAACAAAATCAGCATTTGAAATCAAAACAACAGCAGACCAAAACTACAAAAATGAAGAAAATAGATAAGTTCATTAAGCAATATCATACCAGAGAAATGCTGGTAATTACAATGGTGCTCTTGAGCAAGGTACCGATCCCACAAAAGCTCTCATCGGGCCCTGCGATGAACTGGCGACACCTCCAGGGGTGGACCGTGCCTACGCCCATGTGTACCCCCACCCGTGACCCCTGGGGTTACACATGGGCAAAATATCAATGGCAAAATTCTAAAAAAGTTTATTAGCAGTCCACAACATATTTATTTAATGCTAACTTTATGCCTCCGATGTTATACCTCTTGTCATTGCAACATGCAGGTAAAAAAACTGCAAATATGATTGAGTTTCATAGCTTTACCTGCACTGAATCCAAAGAAAAAGAATCTTCCTGGGACAGGAGTCTCAGCTGCCTCCTATTTATCAAGGATTAATGAAAAACAGTTGTTTTTCTGTTGAGTCATGGAGGAACTGAAGTTAACCGACTGGACCAACATGGGCGTGACCACTAAATAACATGTTTCTCAACAGTGATGGTACTGCCATGTCATTTAGAGATTTCTGGTGACTTTTTACTCAGCTAATAGCAACTTCCTTTATTGAGGAGTGATCAACACTGGGAGGGGGAACAAGGAAGAAGGCTGCTGCTGGAGAGAGCACGAGAGAGGGATTTATTATTTATTTATTATTATTATTATTATTTTATTTTGGGGGGGGGGGGGTGCTCTGGACAAGAAGAGAAGCAAAGTTTGCCATCTGGAAATCTGCTTATTGGCTGCGACATAGAGAAGCAGAGGGTTAAAGCGAATCAACTGACTAGTTTGGGGAGTATCTTAAGTTGTGAGAGATGGGAAGCAACGAGGGAGGGGAGGTGAGGGGGTTATAGGTGATGCACCCATCACTGAAAGCCCTCAGGAGCTGGTAGAACATCGAGGAGAATGAAGGATTGAGGGTCATCAAAGGAGATTTGTGTTTTTGTGGACCCCAGCACACCTGGAGGTTTTAGGGAAGGAGAGGATCCACAAACTGGCAAAGGAAGCAGGTAAGAGGAGCACTGTTGAAAACGAAATAGAATAATTAAAGTCAGAGGGCAGAAAAAAAGCAAATGAATGCTGTCAACAGGAGAGGGAAGCAGAAGTCAAGGGGAGGCATCTATTTCCAGTAAAAAAAGAGGGTCGGCTCACCGAGGAGGAGGGGAAATAACAGGAAAGAGCAAGTTACAACAAGATTAACAATCAGGAGCAGTAACTTCAACGGAACACAGACTGGAGAAACATCCAGAAAGATTATGAGTTTTCTCAGGATCTGGAAAACAACAGGAGACAAAAAGAACTGACCACAATATAGTGAAGAAAGGAAAGTGTTGGTGGATGGACTGAGTGAACTGGGAATGGTGGGCGAAGATGAGAAGAGCATTTTGAGAGATGTTCAGGTGGGAGGAAATTATTAAAGGGGATGTAAGGAGAAAGAAGTGACCCAAAGGTGGCGCTATTGCAACTTCAGGCATGCCAATTGCTGTTAAAAACCAAAGAAGAAGGAGGCAGAAAAGTGGGAGGGCGTGCCCAGCAGCAGCGGTCCAGACGTCTTAACAACCATGAGCGTAAGTGGATTCTATTATTTCTCCCTTCATGATACAACCTTAAACATCTTACAGCTAATGCAGGGTAATTAGTGAGGCGTGTTTGCAGCTCAGAGTGTGTTCATGTGAGTTTAGCCGGAAGCACGTGTTTATTGTGTTCCGGTGTACTTTGAGACAATGGGACGCTGACATCTCCGCGCTCTTGACACCCCAGGAGGAAGCGTTCCAGAAGGCAGCGGAGGAGGTCAAGGTGCTCAAGAACAAGCCGAGCGACTCGGAGCTGGGCGAGCTCTACGGCCTGTACAAGCAAGTCACGGTCGGAGACGTCAACACGGGTGAGAACCGGAGCCGGAGCCGGAGCCGGGGCCGAGCTGACTGCAGATCACGTGGGGCGGATTGTTAACGTTGCGTAAAGTTTGCAGCGATGAAGCAATGGGGCAAAGTTGACAAGTAGTGAGATATGACGGGTCCTGCTGTCGCCTGAAATCAGTGCGAGACAGTTATCTTAAACCTGCTTGAATTTGCCCTCCTGCATAATAAAAAAAAGAAAAAGAAAGAACCTTTGTAAAAATTGACCAACTCAACAAAAAATATTTGCTCGACTTGGATAGTTTACATTAATTGCTTTATTAATAAAATCATGGGACCACACATCTGTCACCCACAGATCGCCCGGGAATGTTTGACTTCACAGGCAAAGCAAAGTGGGATGCCTGGAATGCGAAAAAAGGTCAGTTTGGAGCTGGAATGTGTGGTTTTCAATCAAACTAAAGCATGACTGAGCTTTGAAACCTGACCCATTAACGCTAAACCCTTTTGAATCAACAGGTGTATCGAAGGAAGACGCGATGGCTGCTTATGTCGCTTTAGTGGAGAAGCTGAAGGCGAAAGATGGGGTTTAGATGTTTCTCCTTTTTGGAAATGCATAGTTGATTTTGTGATTTCCTGTCATCTGGTTTGTATGAAGGGAAACTGAGCCTGAATGGCTCGTTTGCCACCTGCCAGACAGGCTGTTTCCCTCTGAAAATCAGTTTTAGTCCAAATCGAATGCACTTTTTTTATAGCTTCAGTTGATATTCTGTCAGGAATAAAGACTGTTCTGGACATTGGAAGAAACCTCTTTCTTGGTGTTGTAAGAAACTTGTATTGAGAAGGTATCCATTGTTGGCTCTTTCATTTCACTGCAGAACATTTCACCTGTTTTAGTGTTGATAATGAACACAAACTGATTCTTGAGTTTTCTTAAACTGCTTCAGGGGTTATGCAACAACCAGAATATTTGGGGAACTGTGTAACAGCTTAACATTTTTGTGGTTTGAAGTTAGTTTTGGTTGTTAAACTGAGATTTATCAGGTGCGTGACTAGAAGCAGGTGAAGTAATTTGCAATATCCCAAACAAATGCAGGGGGCACTACTGATTCAGGTTTCCTTATTTTTTGAAGGGAATTGAAGAGAAGAACATTGGTTACTCACACTCCTTTAAAACTTTTCTAAAGAGTGTAAATACGTTTTACTCGGAACAACTTCTACATAATACACAATTCCTTTGTCACTGTGGCTGTCGTTGGTAGTGGGGAGCAAAGAAACACTGCGGCTCAGTGTTCTTCGCCCCCCGAAAAGTTCCACAGTTGAGTTGCAGCGGACGCGACTGCTCAGGCTGCAGCAGGGGCACGGTTCATCCAGTTTCATTTATCTACCACTTGAATGAGCTTAAAAATGCAAATGAGGGCCTCGATTTTACAACTTTCCTCTTCTAAAATAACAAAATATATTGGCTATTTTTGAAAAATGTACTTTTTTCATTTCTGAATTGATTCCTGCTCCAAAGCGTAGGTGAAGAGGCACTGAGTGCTCCAGTCTATCTGCACCTGCTCCTCCTGAAATCCCTGCAGAACTTAAAATTTCAACGGCATGAACCAAAAGATCTACACGACTGCCATAATAAATTTAATATCAAAAGCCACACTGCGCTTCGGAAAAACGATTCCATATCTCACTGTGAATTGAAAAACTTGTGGTTTGGACACGGCTGTGAGGGAAGCAGGTGGCCAGCAGTTCAGGTCATCCCACATTCCCTCACACGGAAGACTGGTATTTTCTTTCCAGAATGAGAAGCTGTTATCTCATCACTGCTGCAGGGTGCAGTATGTGATCTGACTTCTACCGGTAGATGTCAGTAGAACTGCATATTTTTACAGAGGCAATTCAGTTTGCTTGATTTAAGATAGTAACAAGCTTATTTCATCACATCACTAAACCTGATACGCAATAAATTTCAACAAAGTTGACCTAATTATGACACCCTGAGCCCCGCTTTACCTGTAAATACGCTTTTGACGTGGATTGCGAGTGAAGATGTTAAAGTCTCCTCACCTGTGACACAGTAACACTCCAGCAAGTCCAACATCTATAGTCTAATGCAACCTTGTGTTATTGACATGTTTGGGCGTCCATTCGTCGACGGACATCCCGAGTTAAAGGAACATATATATAAGGTACAAAACTTAAGTATGCTGTACTTAATTCAGTGCCGTCAGCTGTAGAAGGCCTGCTCTGCACTGGATGGCTCCAACACCACCTGCTATTGAAGGTGAAGCTGGAGAAACTGCATATCAACGCTAACCCAGAAAGGCATGGATTGATATGAGGGCCAGATCAGTTTGTACATCTACAGAATGTAGAATGTAGATGTGGGGCCATCATAGATAACATACTGGTCCCTCCTGAAAACTGGACAAGCTTGAAGAGACTGATCCAACCGCATTTTAGGAGGGTGTTTCTCCCCAGTGTCACTATATGTGCCAATATTCTGCACAGTTTTTACTGTTTTTCCCCACTAACTTTCCAGGTTAAATGTATTGTCCACATTTTGTGTGGACAAGCTGCTCTGACAATTTGATTTCTCTTTGCAATTAATGTCTGTCTGTCAGTCTTTCTGTAAATCCTGGAGCTGCTATAATCTGAGCAAATTAGCAATAGTGCAATAGCAGCCATCCTGCTGTGACTCAATGAATTCAAGAACATGTCCAGATTTGAAGATTCGCTGCTGAAAAGGAAAAGAACATTAAAGGTAAAGAAACATACAAAAAGAACATATCAGCAAATTGCATAAACAATAAGCAACACGTAAAAGGTTCTTTATGTTTTTATTTTGTAGTTACAAGTGCATTATTGTAAATTATTTTCCCCAACTCTAAATGGGATGGATGGATGGATGGATGGATGGATGGATGGATGGATGGATGGATGGATGATGGATGGATGGATGGATGATGGATGGATGGATGGATGGATGGATGGATGGATGGATGGATGGATGGATGGATGGAGGATGGATGGATGGATGGATGGATGGATGGATGGATGGATGGATGGATGGAGGATGGATGGATGGATGGATGGATGGATGGATGGATGGATGGATGGATGGATGGATGGATGGGCATACTCCCCCATTTGCTTGACCTGATGCAAAAATAAGATCAATCAGTTTTAAGGTTCTTTTTTTGATCCATTGATCAAATAAGATGTTTGATCTTTTGATGATCAAAGCATCTGTTATTGAAAGTGACGTGCTATTTTACAACAGACATTGTTGCACAACTCCCATCTAGATCACTTGGATTATTTGAACCCACATCCAGCAAATATGGAAAAACCCCCAAAACACACGGTATCTACAACAAAAACATTTGATTCTGTGTCTCTCCATGAAATGCAACATGCACAAAACATACAGATGACCGAGGACAGTTAGAGCCTCTTAAATGTATCACTCCAGTTTGTTTTGATCCTTCAGAAGTGGCGTGATATTTGTTCAACCCCCTCAGGCACTAAAGCATCAAAGTTTAGAGAGCAGTTCCAGCGTAAATCCTGAAGTCAATTAGCACATTCCAATAAGAATTTTATGGACCTCTTCCCTATAAGATTCATGCCTTTCTTATAGGTGCCAAGATGTCTGCAGAGGCTTACCCAAATCCCATTCAGTCCTTCACCATAAAGCACTAAGTTCCTTTCCTCCTGTTTCTCCCTGACAGGTGGCGATTCGCTGCCGCATGAGCCGGAGACTGAACCGTTTGAGGAAACAGGCAGGCTGTGCTGAGAACCCACCGTCATGTCAGGAGAGCTTGGATGATCCTCTGATCTCCAGCGTCAGATGTAATCTCATTATGATCGTCAGTAAAGCATGCTTAATTCAATTTATTCCTCCTGGGGGAAATTGAAATGAATTTCCTTGTGGTTATTAGGACGGTGCCTCAGGGACGACACTATTTATGGTGCAAATAATCACACAGCACATCCCTCGCTGACCATGACAAACAAAGACCTGGAGAAATAATGGTTATTTCATCTGTTATTCCAGCTGAAGAAAAGGCGACGTGCATGCTGAAGATCACACCTGACAGAATCTTTCCATTTACGTTCCCCAATTTCCCTGATGAGGATGACCCCCTGGTGAGTGTGTTACATAACTGGCACCAAAGTTCAACCCAGCTGGTGTGTAAAAAAGCTCATGGGAGCTCTCTTCCTGAATTTCCTTCATAATTTCCTTTGAAAGGTGTCTTTTTCTTGGCCTGGCTGTTCAATTTGGACAAATAATACCATTTGTCTGTTTGATGCTTCAAGGCTCTCAGTAATTTGAGGACATTGCCCGTGGATCCCATCGAAGTGACCGTGACGACAGATATTCCTGTCTTCAACCTTCAAGTGAGTGTTTTCTGCAGTTCAGGAGCAGAAACATGACACTATTTGCCAAAGCAGTGTCCTTTATAGTCCTTATATTTTGAATACATTTACAACAAATCCAAGTGAAGTGAATTCTTCTGGAGTACAGCCAGGGAACCCGACCCTGTTTGATACTTATTTCAATCACCACATCTTCATGTCAGTATAAGGCAGACTTTACAATGCTTTAACTTAATTTACATGCAGTTTAAGATATCTGAACCCACAAATTGTCTGACCTAACTTGCTGCAATCTTAACTATAAAGTCAAAAAACACTTGGGTTTTGCTGTTGCGTTAAAAATCTTTGAGCAGTCAAGCTTGTCCTGGCACTGGTGTCGGTACCTGTGGCAACATTTACCTCCTTCATGTCATTGCTATTATCAGTCATGTTAATTCTGGTTTTACTGTAAGTTTTGTTTGGGAACATAATAACATAATGAATAACAGACAATGCATGAGAGTTTTTCCAATTCCTAGTCTCGCCATACCTGATTAAAAGGACAAATATCAGTTCATTTAAGGATTGATTTGCTTATTCATGTCAATTAGGTCTGCTACCAACGCAGTCAAATATATCTTGCTGGTCATACTGGATATCGGCACTTTTCAGTTTATTGCACATGGGTATCACCTCTGGTTTCTTGAGGAATTTATTGATTTGTAGGTTCGCAGCTATGAGCTGATGGGCTACCAGTCTGTCTCCACCTGGAAGGCCTTTAATTCTTACATCCCAGTTGGTTTGGTGAGACCCCTTCGCACCCTCTCAGAGGTAACATTCAGATATCTGTAATTCATTTCCCCCGTTGTGTTTCCCCCCAGTGATGTGTAGTTTCCCTCTGTATGTTTTTTGCTCTTTAGGTTGAGGTGTTGCTCAGTGAGGAAGAGGAGGAGATCGCTCATTTGTCCTTCACTGCTCCTGAGGCTCTGCTGGGACCCCCCATTGCAAACCCCTTCAGAATCTTTGTAACGCCATCTCTCTGCATGAGCCTTTATTTTGTGTGTATACTTATAATTGGATTGACCATATTTATCTGCTCATGTCCTTTAGAACCCTGCTCCAGGCCTGCGGGCGTACAAACCCACACTGAAATACTTGGAGGGGGACCTGGAGTGGCACCTGTGCCCACTGCCCAGGTGAACAACAACAGCTAGTCTGAGTAATTGTTTGTGGTGACATTCTGAACAGCCCCACCCAAGATTAGTCTGGTTTCCCTTTGTAGGTATCAAACGTGTGAACACGACACGAGTGGCAGAAAGATAAAGTTAGCAAAGCAAAAGGTAGATTTGACTTGAAGCAGTGCTGGATTTAGCATTTTAGCAGCACGTTGTTTCTGGATTAAAGCTTCAAATCTGTTGCCCACAGGACGTGATTGTAGGACTCATGACCTGGAAGAACTTTGACTGGATTACCTTAAACTGTCTCTCCATGCGACCTGCTGCCACCAATAATGTCCTCAGGTCTCCACAAAACCCACCCAGAATGTAAATATATTTTTTTAAGTCATGCCATCTTTTCGATGGATTTCCAGATGGAAATCCAGTATTATTTCTGCAACTTCCACAAATTGTCCATGTGGTGCTTCCACTCTCTGCATTTAATTTTTTTTAAATAGTCATTTGACATCTGTAATCCAAATTATATTGTTTTGACAAGTTATTGTAATGTTCCAATTCCGAAGAATTGTTATCATTCCCATCTGATGAACGTATGAAGATTTCAGCATTTGTCATTTTTCCAGCTATGTAAAAGATCCCAACATGTATCGTATCGTGAACAAATCTCGTGATCCGTATCGTATTGTGAGGGCCACGCCACTACCCGCCCTACCCACCTGTGTCTTCGTTCACCACTGATTGTGTTAGATTCAAGGCGTCCTTGATGAGGATTTGAGTATGTTTAATATGATTTCTGGGAATTCTCTGACCGTTCCTTCCTTTAATATGGATGTCTGCAGTGATCGCAGCCTCTTGCTTCTTCTTTTGTGGCTGTGACTGTAGTGCCATCAGGTGTCAGTGATCTGTCCAGATTAGGGGCTTCTCTGAAACCTTATCAGCATTTTCGTTCCGTTGTTTTTCCCTCCGGCCTTTTTATCATTTCTGTTTATTCTCTGATAGCAAACCACCTTAAGCAGCTGTTTCATCCAAGTAAGATGGTGCATGTATCTTGATTTGGTAAGCGTGTGGTCCGGCTCTCCAGGGGGAGATAAATGAAAATGTGTTTGTCCTCTGTAGGTCTGTCGACTCCAGCACTGATCTACTTCCATCCATGACACCTCCTCCTCTGACGGCTCCTCCTGATGATCTGCTCCCAACAGCAGACACAGCGTAAGACCATCAGACCTAAAGATTGATGATCCTCTATCATGTTTCCATATCATTGCTGTGATATATGACGCGAGCAGGTGCCAAGGCTCGGCAGTTCAGCTAACACCAGAGATGATAAGAGCACAGTTCTTGCGTGGGGAAGCTCCGGTCTCCAATAGCAACCGTGACAACGGAGCAACAGGAAGGTGAGTCTAACGCCATGATGGATGCCTGAAAGATGTCGTTATGTTGGGTGCAAAGGAGGCTGAAGTTTGCTTACGTTTTCCTCACCATAAATAGGAGCACTGTTGAAGTATATTTATATAAATACTCATGACAAATAACACTTCTGGAGGGGTTCTGAGACAGGAAGTCTCAGGATAAACACAAATGGGGAGTTCTTTCCAGCTTTCTTTAAGCACTATTTTTAGAAATGTATAAGAAAATTCAGTGTTTTTCCATTTATCGCATTTTTATGCTGCAACATTTTATGCCATACCAAAAAAATCCTCATGATATGGAAACAATTGTCCAGTGTAGTTTATTTGCACTTGAATGCAACCCATAATGATTAGATCATTTTATTCATATTTGTGAAATACGCTCCTCTTTATTCTACGCATGAATCCACACTGTGTCCTTTTATTACTTACATTGATGTTTGTCAGGCCCTCATTTTGAATGTTCAATTGCTATGTTGCCGCAGGCAACGGATGGTGCTTCAGTCAGAGGTGGCCTGCAGGACTGAGCGCAACCAGATGGGGAAGCAAGTGATGGCCAGGCTGCAGCAACTCTGCTGACAGAAGGCCAGGAGCATCCTTCCCCCTCCACCCTTGCTCCTGTGGCAGCTTTTCTCTGCTCCAGCTGATCGCTGCCACGTCCATCCCAGTTTCAAACTGGTGTAGCTACGTGACAGCAGCAGCCTGTTGTGGTATGAAGTGTCAAACAACCTGTGTCGACTAGATAACATGTGGTTCAATGTCCAACGTGGAACCGAAGCTGCTCTGGAGCCACCAGAGACCTCTTACCATAAAAGCCTCACCTTAGAGGATCTGTTGCAGCTGATGGAACGCTGACAAAATTACCCCACCTGACAGTGATTCACTTGAAAAGAACAAGCTCTTCTTCTGGAAACCAACCTTACAAAGTCTAAATATACTAGCCAGCCACATGTAAGCTAAAATGCTAATAATAGAGTGGTTATAAGACTACTTGCACCCTTTGTGAAATTGATCAAAGTGTTCTCTCTAAAAGCCCCTAATTTCATGGCCAAGGTACATTGAGAGGAGACAGCTTTTCATTCTTCAGAGCTTCTACTTGAGCTTTTAAGCACTTCTCACAGGCACTTTTTTCAGTGCGACACATGATATGATGAATCATTTCATCTGCCTTTCTACTGCATCCACTTTCGTTGGCTGCCGGGTTTGTTTTTTCCCCTCTTCTGAGCAACTTTAAAGTGGTGAGAAAAATAAAGCTGTATTACAAGGATGAGGAACAGTGTGTGCTCAAGTTCTGAAACCTATGTGTATCAGCATGGATACCAGCATCAGTAGTACAACCATTTGTACTGTATCTATGAATAGAATTAAACAGTCACTTAAACACATTTTTAAACAAGTTGAGCATTCTTTTACTTACCCCAATACCCCAAATAGGTTCTTGCTATGAAAGTCACATGACGGGGAGGTGGGAGAACTCCTGGATTCCTAAGTCATGTCGAAGAGTTGGCCATATGTTTGGTCTTGCAAACATATATAACATTATCTTATAGATCCGAACAACAATTGGCAACGATTCACATTTTTTAAGGTTTAATTTGAACTGGGAATCTTGGGCATGTTCCTTGTACTAATAAATCTGTACTCTTACTATCCTTATAAAAAATGTGTATCATATTAATAAAGTTTTTTCCAAAGCAATGCAAAGCAAAGTAATAAAATTAATTTGTAATCAACTGTATCTAAAGCTTTAAAAAAAAAAATCAAATAATGAATTAAAACCTAATTTAAATGGCTGTATTCAAGCAAGTCAAGTACCAGCCAGATTGTGTATCTAAAATAATTAGTTATACCAGATTTGAACCTCTTTGTATGAATGTGTGTGTTACAATTTTATAATAATTATTGCACAAGTAAAGAGGTCCAAGATTATTGATTATTTTAGGGTCTTTACCAGGCATGATCATTCCCTGTTTCGCTTTAGACGTGGTTTGTTCAACCATCTGAACCTGGGGATTTGTCTATTATTAAACATTTCATGACTTTTTCCACTTCATCTATATACATGTCCGCCTCAATAATGCTTTGGAAACAGAGACCAATGAAATTAAATACACCTGCCGTGTTGACTGGGGAGGGGACGCGCCTAAAGTGCCTTGTGCATGACAAGAAGAATATATTTTTATGATTTGGATAGGCAGAGAGGGGGAAGCGTGTGCGCAGAAGCAGATTCGGTGTGTCTCTGCAACCATAGCTGTGACACCTCAGAGTGTTTTTGTGAGTTTAGCAGGGGGCAGGTTTTCTGTCCTGGTCAACTTCAAGATAATGGGACGGTGACGTCTCTGCTCTCTTGCAACCACAGCAGAAATCACCCAGCTGCAGCGTCGGTCAAAGTGCTGCAGAAGAAGCTGAGGAGTCAGAGTTTAATTGAGACAGAATTAAAAGCATATTTATAGAACCAGAAGCCTTTTGCCAGTGATAGTTTTATCAGTTTACCTCTGAAAATAACTATTTCAAATATTAAAGTGTTGAAAACTGATTTTAATCTTTTAGAGCTTGGACGTTGGTTTCTACAACTGAAACCAACTGGAACAATCCATAAAATGAATGTACACACACCATGAACCTTAGTATGGAAAAAAATGAGGAGGTAGGTTTTTTCATCATGGACTTTAAGTATAAAGTCTCACATCGGTTCCTATTTTGCATTTTAAAGTACAAGTTTCACAAATCAAATAATGGTTGTCGATCTTACTTAAAATGCCTAAGATGTTTTGAAATGGAATTTTAGTGTGAAATGTAAATTGCGTGCAAAAGGAAGGGTTTAAATGGAAATTTAGGAAGGGTATGGTGGAGACCAGGAGAGCAGAGGAGTCCGTTTGCCACCTCATGCAGTTACAGGAAACAAAGGTGCCCTGAGGTTCAAAGGAGACCTGCGTCAAACGACTGAGGGGGGGACATTCTCAGCCATTCAACTTCTTGCGCCAGCCGGAACACATGCTGTGAAGACGTCGTGTGTCTGTGCCTCGGAGGCGGGCCTTCGGCTATATAAGATCAGAACTGTGTACGTTCAGGCAGAGATCTCTCTGCAGTGATGTATCCTGACCGACTGACTGAATAAACCCTCTCCTATGCAGTAACTTAGATTCATTGTTTACTTCTCCAAACAGCTAAAATTCCGCGACAGTTTTTACACAGATGAAAGGTTAAAAAAAAAAGAAAATCAGTATAGAAACAGTTGCTCAGTATTATTTTCCCTTAAATTCCCCTGAATCCATCTCCAAATTATAGTTTCACTTGCACAGCATTTCGTAGAAGCAGTCACATGCACTGGTTGTTAAAGTCTCAAATGGTTGACTTTTCTCAACGTTGTATTTTGACTTTTTTCTCTCTGGACATTTTCAACTTGATTTTCGAAGTGCATGACAAACAAAAATCTTCCTCCTTTTTTTCCTCATAGGTGATCCAAATGCTCTCCGGTACCTCTGTACCCTATAGTCTCTTTACAGTGAATGAGTTAGAGGAGTAATACATGCCACCTCTGTCTTTAAGCAATATGCCACTTGCAAAGTAGAATAAACAGTCTTTAAAGTACTGATCATCTCCAAGTACTTGTCAATAAATGCCTTTGGGATTATTCAAATATTACAGATGTAATGATAAAGATTAAATAAAGATTCCAACCACACAAATATTTACACAAGTATAGACCTGGGGGATCAGACTAATATAGGTGACTGTCAGCGAAACATCACTGTAAACAAACATTTGAGCTGTATTTTGACTATAACTTTGCACTGGTACTGGGTGGATGAATTCAGTCACATGTTCACAGTGTCTCTGGCAGGTTCTATGGTGGCTGGGCTGCCTGGAGTGTACGGCAGCAGGGAGACATGCGTGTGAGGACACCCGCTGTGGCTGACGAAGCTGTGATGGCGTCTGGGCCGACTGGCCAGGTCCCGGCTCAACATCCACCTCCTCCATCGCCGCTTCAGCTCGTGCTGCACCTGGAAACAAACCCGATGTGACTGGTACCTCAAAGCACAAGGGCCGGCCGGCTGACGCCGTCTCACCTCTCCGTTGATGAAGCAGTACAACATAGCCACCACGAAGCCCTGAAGGATGAGAGGAGAGAAAGCGTGAGATTGACCCCACACACACACACAAACACACACGCACACGTGTCCATTCTGACCTGAGTGGACGACAGCGCCAGCTCTGCAAAGGTCCAGATCTTAAACACCCAGCTGTTCACTTCCACAGGCAGGAATACAAACAGAATGTAATGCAGACCAAAGAGAGCCACCAGAAAAAATGTGGATTTGATCAACTTCCTGTCAAAAGAAAATAAAGGTTCTCTTATAAATATTCGCAATCAAAACAAATGAGCAGATTCAAATATGTCTCAAGGACATTAATTGAGTAACATTAGTCCCCAAATTGGGTTTGACTTTTATTCAGATTCCTGCTTTCCAGCCATTTTAACATCAATTATAATATCACAGCAACTGCATATATATAAACTGCATTAAAGTGTGGATTTCTCAATATAACTTTAGTTTTAAGCATAACTTTGACTTAAATGCCTTAATTCTTCTTCTTCTTCTTTTCATAACAGACCAAGATTAAGATTGCACTTTTACTCAAGTACGTATGAAGTTAGTTCCAACAATAGTAATGATAAACATAGAAACTGTGTGAACACGACTTACTTATACTGGGTGAATTCATTCCTCTGTGCATCAGACGTTCTGAGTTTGCTGACAAGAATCCTTAAAATGCCCACGAAAAACACCACATTCATCTGAAATGATTCAAAAGCTGTTAACTGTGAGGGGCAGCGGCAGTTTTCTTATAAAAGCTTTTGGGCTGTGAATAAAGATTTTTACAGATATGGTCAGGAGAACGGGCACTCGGAGTATCCACCAAATCCACGCGTGTGTCCTGGTTTCCCAGCAGCTTGGACGATGACAAGAGAGGCGGGTTAAAGCCACGCCTTCACAAGGATCCCTTTCAACTCACAAGGAAAAAGTAAAGAGGTTTACCCCTCATCTTCATAAAGATACTTGGCAGAGCCCCAGAAGATGATAACGACCCCAGGCAGACCTGCATTGCGAGGCACATGGCGCTTAGATCTATCGAAGTTGGCATGTGACAGAATGTTTAAAGTGCTCGTACCCCAGCTCAGGATGATGTACCAGGTGAAGTGTTTCCTCAGGGAGAAGAAGGAGCGGCTCACAAGGGTGAAGAGGAAGTGAGCCTCCACCAGCAGCCAGCTGTAGTTTGCCAGGATGGCGTAGTTGGAAAACATCAGCACCACCTTACAGGCCACCTGATACACCCACAGAAACAGGTACTGTGAGTGCCACCTAATGGTCAATGAGCACGACTGGATTCATGACTGCCGAAACATGTAATCTCAACAGGACCTGCAAAGACATTCCTAAATCTGACAATGGTTACCGGGTAGTAGTCGCAGAGGTACAGCTCTTCATTAGTAAACAGCAGAGAGTCTCGAATGAAGATGAAGATGGCTCTCAGGATGAAGGACACAAACATCTGGATGTGGATGTAATTCCTGGTACAGTGCAGCTTCCTGGAGAACACTCACAGTTTAAATCAGGTCACCTGTGTTGTGTGATACATCTGTGTTTCACAAACATGCTCACAGCTGAAGAAAAAGAGAAACAAAAAACCCCTCACCTGATCAGACAGAAGATGGCGATGGCGACGGTGAGAGCGACGAGAGACAGTGCGTATCCAATGGTGTACATTGTCTTAACGTAAGTAAAATACCAATAGGAATCTAGAGACTAAGTGAAAGACAAGAAATTTAAGCACTTCCAAATCCACACTATTTAAAAGCAATGATCTTTCAATGCTAAATGTCACTAAAGTTAAGCATTGAAAGGAGTCATTGAATTTCAGGTTTACATGGCAATATTCCACCAACCTCTCCAATAAAGTGGAGCGTCTCATTGAACGTGTAGGTGCATGCATCCTCATGAGGGATGAGCAGGTCTGTCCAGCCGCTGGCAGTACAGTTTCGGTGCACTGTACCTGCAAAACCAGTAATAATGACATTGTCTTTGTTTATGGTATGATGAAAAGTAAATTCTGAGTGTGTTCCATCTCCTGTGTACAAATACTTGGGTTTATCAGATAGTAAAATGGAATGAGAATTTAGTTTTCCCTCCTAAAGTATTTCAATAAACAGCAGCTCCTTCAGTTAAATGACTGTGAAATATATCATCCACATCTCCAAACAGCAGAGTAGCCCTCCAGTGTGCTATCCAGCATTTTTATGGTTGAATGTTTGGAGAGAGAGACCCTCAGGTACAGACCCTCTCTCTAACTTGTGAAAACAAATTAGACTCCTGGAAAATAATTAACCTGTGCAAGGTGGCGGGGATAAGAGGAATCTGTTTGCAAACGCTGCCATGGTTGCATGGGTCATATCTCACCTTGTGAATGAAAAAACTCGTGGTTTGGACATGGTTGAGGAACTGTTTCCCCAAGAGATGCAGGTGGCCAGCAGTTCAGGTCATCCCACATTCCCTTACAGTAAACACTGATGTTATTTTCTTTACAGAATAAAAAAAAGACAGTATCTTTGTTATTATTATTATTATTATTGGTATTATTAATATTATTAGTAGTAGTAGTAGTAGTAGTAGCAGTAGTAGTAGTAGTAACAGCAGCAGTAGTAGTAGTAGTAGCAGTAGTAGTAGCAGTAGTAGTAGTAATAACAGTAGTAGTAGTAGCAGTAGTAGTAGTAGTAGCAGTAGTAGTAGTAGTAGCAGTAATAGCAGTAATAGCAGTAGTAGTAGTAGCAGTAGTAGTAGTAACAGTAGTAGTAGTAGTAGTAGTAGCAGTAGTAGTAGCAGTAGTAGTAGTAGCAGTAGTAGTAGCAACAGTAGTAGTAGTAGTAGTAGCAGTAGTAGTAGTAGTAGTAGCAGTAGTAGTAGTAGTAGTAGTAGTAGTAGCAGTAGTAGTAGTAGCAGTAGTAGTAGTAGCAGTAGTAGTAGTAGTAGTAGTAGCAGTAGTAGTAGTAGCAGTAGCAGTAGTAGTAGCAGTAGTAGTAGTAGTAGTAGTAGTAGTAGCAGTAGTAGTAGTAGTAGTAGCAGTAGTAGTAGCAGTAGTAGTAGTAGCAGTAGTAGTAGTAGTAACAGTAGTAGTAGTAGTAGTAGTAACAGTAGTAGTAGTAGTAGTAGTAGTAGTAGTAGCAGTAGTAGTAGTAGTAGTAGTAACAGTAGCAGTAGTAGTAGTAGCAGTAGTAGTAGTAGTAGTAGCAGTAGTAGTAGTAGTAGTAGTAGTAGCAGTAGTAGTAGCAGTAGTAGTAGTAGCAGTAGTAGTAGTAACAGTAGTAGTAGTAGTAGTAGTAGCAGTAGTAGTAGTAACAGCAGCAGTGTTGCGGGGTGCAATTTCTGATCTGACTACTAGGTGTCAGTAGAACAATGCATATTTCTAAACATTAACAACCCGATTAAAAAAAACATTTCCCATTACTAGACATTATAATACGCAATTAATATAAACTCACCTGCTTTTTCACGTGATTCTAATAGTATATTTCTCATGCACTTTTCCTCTTCTTTCACAACGTTGACATAATTATGACACCCTGTGCACCACTTTGCCTGTAAATACGGACATAATACTGGTTGTTGCACTTTTGATATACATTTAAATTGGACGTTATTTTCCTACCTGTGATAACAGTAACACTCCAGCAAGTCCAACTTTTTCCATAGTGTGAGGCAATCTTGTGTTATCAACACACTCGTACACCCAATCATCGCCCGGACATCCTGCAACATATCTGTTTTAGAGGAACAGATATACTGGGTCCAACATTTAAACCCAATGTCTGTGATTACCTGGTGTTATCAGGCATGCCAGCTATAGTGCGTCCATCCTGTTAGGACTTTCAAAATAAATTTAAGACCGCGTCCAGATTTTGAGTTTCAAGTTGTTAAAAAGGAAAAGAACGTCTAAATAAACGGCAAAAATGTGTAAAAGTACGTTTTAAGCAAACAATAGCAGCATAATCGATGCTAAAAATCAATAATACCCTACATATACGAGGTTCTTTTGTCCATCTTTTTATTTTGTAGGTACACCTGCATGACTTTTGCTCTTTTCTTGCAGACAACAAATCGTTTTGTCCCGCTCCACGTTGGCCCCGCCCATACACCCTCTATGGCCCCGCCCCGTGGAGAGCCTGTCGTTACTATGGTAACAGTATTGGTTTAGCGTTCTCTGAATGAATTTAAGCGGAAGTCAGTGAATATGGACATTTTAAAACAACATCCGAAGGAAAAAGTTTTTTAAAAATAGCCCAAAGTAAGTCTGGCAGTTATACGTAAAGTTATACGTGTCTTGTCTGTAAGGGTTTTTGAAGTTAATGCCAGTTAAATTAAAGGCATTTCCAGACGCACTCTTGCTGGCTGGTTAGCATCCTTGCTAGCCTATCTTAATTTAGTATTTAAAAGCACATTGATTTGCTGTTTTTACTTCGTAATTACATTATTGGCTAGTAGTCGACCACATTCGCGCTAATGAAGTTAATTGAAATTGAATTGTAATTTAAAAAATTAAAACAAATTGAATCAGACATATGAAATAATCTTGGTGACGTCATAGCAGACTCTTTTTTTTTTTTTAGCCTCAACAAACACATGAGTTTCTCTTTGACATCAGCCTTGTACCACTTTTCCCATGACAACCTGAGTTTCTGACCCTGACCCAGGATGGAGGTGGCCCTCTCTGCTCCTCAGGGCCTGTCTAGAGGGGCCGCTCTGCCTCTGAGCCAGCTGCTGGAGGAGAACAGGGGCACAGCCCACATTCCCAATCCTTTGGAATCAAGTACCATTCATTGTTGTTAGGTTTCTGAAATTACACTGTTTTTATAAGGTCATGTTGATTTTTTTCCTTGTAAATTTTGTTTCATTTTTAGAAATCTATGCCAAACTGAAAAGCAACAGACTAATTCAAGCAGAACCTGCAGAGCTTCACTTCAGTGCTTTTGAACTACAGAAGGATTACATCAAGATCCTGGTGGGAATGCTCCCTTTTCCTGTTTGTTTTAACCATTTTTAACCATTTTTGTCACTGTTGTGCAATTTAACCATTGCTTTATATATATATATACAGTATATATATATATATACCGGTATATATAAAAGCATTATAAATCTGAAGTGTAAAGCAGAATTTGTCGTGATATCCTCTGAAAGGAATTTCTGAAAGGACAGAGGACAGCTGTGTCCTTCTTGCAATCTATTTTGTCTCACTGGCATAGCGATAAATGGTTGGCCTTAAGGCAGCCTGATTTATTAGCAATTTTCTGGCCATTATGCTAATTACCCTACAAAGTGGCAAGAATTTATATATTTCAAAAGTGCAAATATGTATTGTTACTTTGTTTAACCTGCTTTTAATGTTCCAACAACTGGTCTGTCCTTTGATTGGAATATTTCCTTTCACATCAGAATGGATCATCCACAGATATAAACAGGATGTGGAGCATTAGAATTAGGCCTCTGCTTTGGTTGTGTTCCTGCAGCAGGGCACTGTTAAGGTGCAAATTAGTGAGTGTACAGCTGGAAGTTTTACCCAGGTTTAAAAACGTAACCAAATATTAAAATAATCACAGCTTTGCTCCATCATCTCCATCCTCTTGTTTGGTTAGGATAAATTTGATTTTTTTTTTTCATGATTTTTAGTGGATGTAAGTGTGAAGAGTATGAAAATAGTTTCTTCAAGTGTACATGATTGGATGGAAATAAAAAAAATTTCCTCTGCTCCTCTCTTCCCTTCCCTCAGAAACTAATCAACATCTCATCTGAAGTTATGAATATTCACATCATTCCCACTCAAACCAGGCACTTCCAAACATCTTATACCAAAAAGGTAAGTAATTTTAGCTTGCTGACCTGAATAGAATGTTGTTGTTCAGCTTATCTATCAAGGCAATCAGTGTGACGCCTCACTGGGTTTTTTCCCAGTATCGACTTGTCCCAGGTCTCGCCTATGCACTGAAGGTCCGATTCTGCCCTGACGAGTGGCGTTACTTCTACGACTGCATTCGGGTTCACTGCAAGGTTAGAATGAAAGTGGAACACAGTCACCCTGATGCTGTTGTGTTTGTGCTGTTGGAACTAGAATACAATACAGATACAATATTATTCTGAGCATAACTGTCAGCTGGGAACTTTACTCAAGTATCAAAAGCACAATAAAGTACACTTAAAATTCCATATAATACATTTTTTAACTGTTGTTACAGTAACTTGCTACAGTACTTTCATCTTTCAGTACTTTCAGTGCTCGTCCTGAATGGTGAATGTAGATTATCCCGACCAAATGCAATTATAATATAAAGAACAATACATTTAGAACTGAAATGTATTTATCGCTAACTGTCTTCTAACCTTTTAACTGGATTATTAGGTCTGTGTAATTATTCAATAAAAGTTGTTATTTTGCAGCGATCATTTACTGTATATTGGGGGGAATAACAGTAAGAGGTCCCAAGCAATACCAATTCCATTTAAAATAAAATAAAAAAACATTTTGCAAAAAGCTGATCTGTCCTTTCATTGCGTTTTGAAAAGCGCTTTCCCGATCACGATCCGCTGTGGAGAGCATTCCAGGCCAGTGCGCGCCGATGTCCATTGGAACATGAGTGATTGACCCTTGGCGAATATAACAAACGTGCTACCTTTATCTTAATGCGTGCGCTTTACACACAGACAAACACTCTGTTTTCAAACTGCGAATTCGGGCCTTCCTTTGAACTCTTGAAGGAAATTTTTCCATTTTCGGTGTTTTAAGTTGTGTACATGCCCTAATGTGGTTAAATATCAGACTTTAAAAAACTTAAGTCTCTCAGAGATGTTTAAGCTACCAGAAACAAATATTTTGTTTAATTATCTCAGGATTTTACTGACAGCGGTCCTTGAGAATTGCACTTGAGTTCCAGTCTCTCACAGCATCCACAAAGAACTAACAGGAACCATCAGTAATTTTCTGTTTTGATGTTGTCGTTTTTCCTTTGAGCTCTTTTATCTCTGTTTATCTTCTCGTAGTCTCTTCTCTCTCATGTTTCCTCTCTGTTTTCTAAATTGAACCCAACTGTGTGCTTTCAAAGGGGGATGAGAACCTATTAATTCCAGTTCATGGTTACCCTGTCATCAATGACCTGCACATCCCTTCACGCATTGACCTCCCGGCATCACCGCTTGGAAAAAGGTGTGCGTGTGTTTGTGTGGGCGCGTGCGCATGCGCCTGTGTCGTGGATTTCGGTGCTCTGAGTTTTGACTTGCTTGTCGGTTTGGATTCTTCCATGAAGCTAAACAGACTTCCTTTCATGCATTGTTGTTAAACAATTGAAAGAAAATGTATTTCTGTTTTTGCCCGTCTGCAGCGTTCGACGTGCTATCCTTCTGACGTGCAGCAGCCCCATTGATTTTGCGTTCCAGGTGTACATTATTGAGTCCCATGAGGCCTTCTCCATCCATCCTCTCAGAGGTAAACTCAACTGATCGCTTCTTGTGGTATAAGGAAAACAGGTGAATGGCGTTTTTCCAGCGTGAGCTCTGAACTGAGAGAGCTGGGTTCTTTCAAAAGCTTGTGTGTCATCCACATCACAACAGAGCGTGAAGGATGCCTCTGGTTCCTCCACACTGACGCTGAACTGAATTCATAGTCTGGTAAACAACATTACACCGCGGAAGGAGCACTTAGAACTGGAATTACATTAGCAGCTTTCGCTCTGTGCAGAGCTGGAGTGAGAAGAGATACAAATAAGTGTCTAATTCTGGAGACTTTTCTGGGGGGGGTCTGTGTGTCTTTTATTTCTTTGTTGACAGCTTTGGCTTGGAGCATTGCACACTCGCTTCAGGATTTCAGACGTTCCCTGACTTTCAATTAATGTTTCTGTTCTTTTGATTTGAATGAGTTTCTAAAAATATTTAAATAAATGTTTATGCTCATCTTGCATGTACCTCTGTGAGCACCTTCATCTCTGTGTTGTTTACGCTCTATCATTACTGATGATTGATCTGTCCATTGTTCTCTCAGGTGTGATACAAACCGGTGGTAAAGGTCAGATCACTGTGACCTTCACTCCTGTCCAGTACGAGACCTCTCAGTTCACCTTTCAGGTGGTCATTTCGCAGTTCAACACCAAACCCTACCTGTGCACCGTCACTGGGAGCTCCGCCCCTCACCTGATGCTCAGGTATTTACACAAGCGGCCATTATTTCCAGGTTAAGTGGATCCTCTGCTGTGTAGATTTACAGTGTCAACATCATAATCTCGATTTCTTGTGATTAGTTTTTATTGTTTTACAATATTCTTGTACCTGGATACGCAACCATCATCATCTGTCATCATTTTGTTGTGAATCTATGATTTATGTGACACATCTTTACACAGCGTTGTCCCGATTGCGTGTTTAAAGTAAAATCTCAGTCAATACATGGCCTGAAATATGAGAAAAATAACCATGCGTGCTGATTATAAGTTCCCCCTTGTCTCTTTTTTCATGTTTAAACCAGTTCCCATGAGAAAGAGTGTGCTATCTATCACACTGCTGCAGCCTCAACCAGTGCACTGTGTTGGTGTTATCTCGGCCAAAAGTTAATAATTCATGAAAATCACTCTGTAGTTGGAGCCCTGATAGCAAGATGGATACGGCTCGCCATAGCATTTTAGCATATAAAACATTCCAACTCTGTTTGTTGTTCCCCTAAAATGAAACCACATAAAATATGAGATATGTGCATGTGAAAGATGTGCTGGAGCTGGTGTTCAACCCCAGCATCTGACATTTGCTGTTTGCTGAGTGAGACGGGGCCTCTGATTGGATCCAGCAGATCTGAATATACCGACGAGCAGAAGTCAGCCTAATGCAACCTAATACAATAAAATATTAATAAATAAAGCTTGCAAATCTCTGTAATGAGTCTTGTTGGCACTGTTTCAGAGACTGTCTTGTCAGCTCTGCAGCCACGGCAAGCTCTGTAGACAGATACACAAAACACAGGGGCGGCTGTATTTACCACCCACATGTTTTGTGTATCTGTCTACAGATAACACAAAACACGAAAAACCTGTAATATCAGCTACTTACTGATGTTTCTGCCTAATAGTGCCACAGAGAAGAATATGAGTCATGTTGATGGAGCCTCTGTATTCACCAAAAGACCTTCGTCTGTCACCCAGTCAGCCCCCCAGTGTAAAATCAACCCCAGGGCAGCAAAGAAGGCTGACAAATCACAGGTAGCATTTAGTCTTTATTCCTTGTATACCCATGTGTGAAATGAAACCTGTCAGGCTGAAAATAGAAATGAGATGCGATCACACTCGGTTCATTAATAATATAAAGGTCTTTGCTGAAATATGGTGTGAGATTATTAGGTTGTTACCGTAATGAATCCACTTTTAATTAAAGAGACTAGATGAAGGAATCTAATTTTCTATTAAGAGAGTCTAAAAACAGCTTAATTGGGGATCATTTTTCCTGCTCTCACTGATATTCCTCCTCACTAGACATCAGGAGTACTGACCAAACTGGAGCCACAGATGGATTCTGGGGTGGCAAAGTTGTCGATGAAAGACCCCAGTAAACTCACCATCAGAGACGTGAGGGAAGGTAGATAGAAGCTAATAATGAGACACTCCCACCTGCTGATTCGGTCTATAATCTGTCGATATTCTGCTGCTCTGTCAGCCATTTCCTGTGACAGCAGCAGTCTGCAGGACAGGTGGATGAAGGAGGCTGCGCTCATGAGAAAGATCCAGGAAAAGGAAAACCACATCAGCTGGTGGGCGACCTCAACATGTATCATTTGGTGTTTTGCAGTTACATGGATAAATACTGTATTTACTACCATTTGTGACAGTACACATTAAACAAGAACTTTCATTTAGGCAAGTTCACCTCGGTGAAGAACCCGTCTCTGAGAAACGCAGGAGTGAGCTTGCAGTGGAAAGAGAGGCGGCGCAGCAGAAATACATGGTGAGACTTGGTGTTTAATTGCCACTCCAGGAGGAGGCCTGGCCACTTCTGCAGCTCTCTGTTGACTCAGCTGATGAGCAAATCCAATTTAGAGTTGACATTTAGAGTTCACTAGAATTATTTAAACATCGCGGGTGTTCAAATGCAGTTCTTCTAAAATTAGGAATCGTATAAATTTTGGTTGGGAGTGATATGAGCTGTGGTTTGCTGTTCTAATTACAGTTACATCCTCTTTGATATTTACGTGCAGACCCTTCTGAAAAACTGATCCGGACCACGAAGAGAGAAGTTCCTCAAAAACTTCCCTTGTACATGTCTTGTCCTCTTGTCACCTGTGTTGTGCATAAGCATGCAAATGACCTCATAATATCTGGATTTACAGCCATGTGTCACTGCACTTTGGCTATTTTATGGGTTTTTATGGTAGGAAGATTCACTCTGTCTTTGGAAACTTGAATCTAGGCCAGTACCTGAATACCTCTGGATTTTAGCACGACAACATTTTATGGCTGTCGTTATGCTGAAGGGTCTGTGGAAAAAAAGTCATACAACCAAAAAGTTTCTGCGAGCATGAGGACAGTTTTCCTCAATACATCTGGTTATTTTTCAGTGGGTAATTTAGGTAAAAGGTAATTTAGGTAAAAAATTAAAAAGTTTTCAGCATATATATCAAATATAAAGGCGCCTACATTCGAGAATGATTATAATTTTATTTGATATGAATGGCTGTTGCCTTAGTTTGTGTGTTGTGATATCCATTGTGCTATGCTAATGCTAATCTTTACTGACTGTAGGTATCCAGAAGAGGTGGTGAATATTTTACTGCTGGACAGAAGCTTTCCTTCCATCAAGTGCTTTTTGAAGCAGGACAGGTAAATGTCCAAGTTTGACTGTCTGGTTCAACATGTCTTGGAAAGTCATCCTGGATGTGTAAACGGTAAAAGCTTCTATAAAATCTTCAAGGTCTGCAAGGAAGTCCCATCCTTCCAGCTTTACCCCAGTTTGCAGTTGGACCTGGAAAAAAGAGCCCTTAAACAGTTCCAGCAGGGTGCACGCAAGGTACACACACCATAAGAGCTGTAAAGTCTCTGAGGTACACGTACAAATGCACACATGCGTGAACATTTTCGTAGATGCACAAATATATACATGCATACATCAGTGACACACTTTGCCTGCCCCTCAGGAGGGGTGGTCATGCCCCTGCAGCCGTGTTCCTTTAACTCAGCCAGGCATAAATTCCTCGCACTATGCTGTATGTTTAATATTCTTCACTGTCAGTTTTTCCAAATTGTTTCCGAAGGAGCCCAATAGCCACACTCAGCCACAATATGGGATCTTTTCTTTTGTCTATGGAAAGCCTTCCTCAAGTATTGACAAGAAGTTTTATGTGAATTGGAATATTTATGTTTATGATTGAGTTTTTGAGTAATAAGTCATATTTTGAGAAAAGTTGATTACAAAGGCATCTAAAGATCATGGTCAGTCCACGAGGAGCTGACTGATGCTGTGGAAACCTGCCTGTACGGAAGTGAGCAATGAGCCTCCTGCTGTCTTCACCTAATCAATATTTCATGAACCACCGGCACCGAGATAAATCTGCTCCTAACTAAAAGAAAAAGGAGGCAACTTCTTCTGAAACTCTGGCAAATAACAGATCTTTCTCTGAGATTACTCTCATTCTTCGTGAATCTGTAATATTTTAATCCAAAATGTAACTTTTAATGATGACATTCAGTCCTTCACCATAAAGCACTAAGTTCCTTTCCTCCTGTTTCTCCCTGACAGGTGGCGATTCGCTGCCGCATGAGCCGGAGACTGAACCGTTTGAGGAAACAGGCAGGCTGTGCTGAGAACCCACCGTCATCTAAGAAAGGTTTGGATGATCCTCTGATCTCCAGCGTCAGATGTAATCTCATTATGATCGTCAGTAAAGCATGCTTAATTCAATTTATTCCTCCTGGGGGAAATTGAAATGAATTTCCTTGTGGTTATTAGGACGGTGCCTCAGGGACGACACTATTTATGGTGCAAATAATCACACAGCACATCCCTCGCTGACCATGACAAACAAAGACCTGGAGAAATAATGGTTATTTCATCTGTTATTCCAGCTGAAGAAAAGGCGACGTGCATGCTGAAGATCACACCTGACAGAATCTTTCCATTTACGTTCCCCAATTTCCCTGATGAGGATGACCCCCTGGTGAGTGTGTTACATAACTGGCACCAAAGTTCAACCCAGCTGGTGTGTAAAAAAGCTCATGGGAGCTCTCTTCCTGAATTTCCTTCATAATTTCCTTTGAAAGGTGTCTTTGATGTAATAGTAGAAGCTGAGCTCGATCCCCCCACCCCATACTTTCATTAAATCTTGGCCTGGCTGTTCAATTTGGACAAATAATACCATTTGTCTGTTTGATGCTTCAAGGCTCTCAGTAATTTGAGGACATTGCCCGTGGATCCCATCGAAGTGACCGTGACGACAGATATTCCTGTCTTCAACCTTCAAGTGAGTGTTTTCTGCAACTGCCCACTGCCAAAACTCAGTCTTTCACAATATAAGTCTAACATCCAGGATATTTCAACACATGATCTAATTATCCCTTCTTGCCTGATTTTCTCATGTTTCTCTTGAATTTATTGATTTGTTGGTTTTGATTTGTCTCTGTAGGTTCGCAGCTATGAGCTGATGGGCTACCAGTCTGTCTCCACCTGGAAGGCCTTTAATTCTTACATCCCAGTCGGTTTGGTGAGACCCCTTCGCACCCTCTCAGAGGTAACATTCAGATATCTGTAATTCATTTCCCCCGTTGTGTTTCCCCCCAGTGATGTGTAGTTTCCCTCTGTATGTTTTTTGCTCTTTAGGTTGAGGTGTTGCTCAGTGAGGAAGAGGAGGAGATCGCTCATTTGTCCTTCACTGCTCCTGAGGCTCTGCTGGGACCCCCCATTGCAAACCCCTTCAGAATCTTTGTAACGCCATCTCTCTGCATAAGCCTTTATTTTGTGTGTATACTTATAATTGGATTGACCATATTTATCTGCTCATGTCCTTTAGAACCCTGCTCCAGGCCTGCGGGCGTACAAACCCGCACTGAAATACTTGGAGGGGGACCTGGAGTGGCACCTGTGCCCACTGCCCAGGTGAACAACAACAGCTAGTCTGAGTAATTGTTTGTGGTGACATTCTGAACAGCCCCACCCAAGATTAGTCTGGTTTCCCTTTGTAGGTATCAAACGTGTGAACACGACACGAGTGGCAGAAAGATAAAGTTAGCAAAGCAAAAGGTAGATTTGACTTGAAGCAGTGCTGGTTTTAGCATTTTAGCAGCACGTTGTTTCTGGATCAAAGCTTCAAATCTGTTGCCCACAGGACGTGACCTGGAAGAGCTTTGATTGGATTACCTTAAACTGTCTCTCCATGCGACCTGCTGCCACCAATAATGTCCTCGGGTCTCAACAAAACCCACTCAGGTGTGAACAACTCCCTGGCTGTTGTCGTTCTTCACAACGTGTTCAATTTGCACATCGACTGTGTGATTCTGGCACTTGCTGTCCACACCTTTCTGTCCATTTTCCTCACCTTGTCCACATCACATTTCTTCTTTGTCCATCAGCACTAATCTTCAGGATTCTTTTCCCCCAGAAATCATTTCTGCTCCCTCAACAGCCTTATTCATTTTCAGTCACTGCTTCATTGATCACTTTCACATTTATCTCCACAAACTGGATGATTTAAGCCACATGGCTCAACGGACAGTGGCAGCGTCATGGATGGTATTAATGTAGTTGTAGTCTGGGTGGTCTGGAGACCAAGAGAAGATCAAGTGACGTCTACTGTTTCGTCATTTAGCACAGAGCTTTGTTCCATCACAGGCAAAAACAAAATTAAAAAATGAATTGATGTGGCAGTAATCTTGGTATTAAACCACACCTGACTGACCTCTTCGTCAGGTGTTATCAACAACAACAATAATAATAATCAGAAAGTCTTGCTCGAAACTTTCCTCTTCTTTTCCCTCCTCTGATGATTGTTTTTTCCTGTCCTGATTTCTTCCACCTGATTTTCTTCTACCAAAAATACCAATATGGCAATATATCATGAAAATTTGTCTCCTGATGTAATATGGACACTCAGACTCTTAATATTATATGTTTTGTGCAAGTAATAAGTCATCCTAGATGGATTTTAAATCCAGTATTACTTCTGCACCTCCATTCTGCAAATTGCCACTGGAGTGCTTCCAGTCTCTACAATATTTACTGCAGAGGTGAGCCCAGTAGTCACGGAAGTAGAGCCTCAATAAACAAGTATGCAGTTGAAATGGAGGAGCCTTCATCATTCAGATTGATCCTGAATGAAAGGAGAAACTAACAAAAATGATCTGGATGAATGCTACGCAGGTAACAAACATCTGTGAATACATCTAACGAGAGTGGGACACAATGATTTCCACAGTTGTTGAATTGGCCAATTAAAATGGGACCTATTATAACAAAAAATGTTACATCACTTTATTTAAATGCTGTTTTCATGTGGAAAAAATAAACCAATGCCTGGAGGAAATTGTCCAGCGGAAGCTAAACTGCGTGTAGGAATACAGCAAAGCAAAGCTCTGGATATGGAAAAGACAGTTCTAAAAATTGTTGTACTTGGCTGTGTATACCTCTAGAATTGGGGGGGGGGGGGGGTTTGGTCTTGCTAACTGAAAAAGCAAGTGACGATTATTTTGAAGAGACAAAACCCCAAAACTAAAAAAAATAATTTATCTTAGTGAAAAGTTAATAGAAATTAATGTTTTGGTTATTTAATGATTTATAGAAGAGTGTTTTGTTAAATCATGAAGTACTTACTTTTAGAATATTGAGGAAAAGTGTTTGTTTTGGTTGTTACCTCGATACATAAAAAGTTAAATACAAAAACACACTTTTTAAAAAATATATATATAATATATGTAATTCAAATTAAAGTTGTTTGATTACAAGTTATTGTAATGTTCAAATTCCGAAGAATTGTTATCATTCCCATCTGATGAACGTATGAAGATTTCAGCATTTGTCATTTTTCCAGCTATGTAAAAGATCCCAACATGTATCGTATCATGAACAAATCTCGTGATCCGTATCGTATTGTGAGGGCCACGCCACTACCCGCCCTACCCACCTGTGTCTTCGTTCACCACTGATTGTGTTAGATTCAAGGCGTCCTTGATGAGGATTTGAGTATGTTTAATATGATTTCTGGGAATTCTCTGACCGTTCCTTCCTTTAATATGGATGTCTGCAGTGATCGCAGCCTCTTGCTTCTTCTTTTGTGGCTGTGACTGTAGTGCCATCAGGTGTCAGTGATCTGTCCAGATTAGGGGCTTCTCTGAAACCTTATCAGCATTTTCGTTCCGTTGTTTTTCCCTCCGGCCTTTTTATCATTTCTGTTTATTCTCTGATAGCAAACCACCTTAAGCAGCTGTTTCATCCAAGTAAGATGGTGCATTTATCTTGATTTGGTAAGCGTGTGGTCCGGCTCTCCAGGGGGAGATAAATGAAAATGTGTTTGTCCTCTGTAGGTCTGTCGACTCCAGCACTGATCTACTTCCATCCATGACACCTCCTCCTCTGACGGCTCCTCCTGATGATCTGCTCCCAACAGCAGACACAGCGTAAGACCATCAGACCTAAAGATTGATGATCCTCTATCATGTTTCCATATCATTGCTGTGATATATGACGCGAGCAGGTGCCAAGGCTCGGCAGTTCAGCTAACACCAGAGATGATAAGAGCACAGTTCTTGCGTGGGGAAGCTCCGGTCTCCAATAGCAACCGTGACAACGGAGCAACAGGAAGGTGAGTCTAACGCCATGATGGATGCCTGAAAGATGTCGTTATGTTGGGTGCAAAGGAGGCTGAAGTTTGCTTACGTTTTCCTCACCATAAATAGGAGCACTGTTGAAGTATATTTATATAAATACTCATGACAAATAACACTTCTGGAGGGGTTCTGAGACAGGAAGTCTCAGGATAAACACAAATGGGGAGTTCTTCCCAATGAAATGTCCATCTTTAAGCATTGTTTTATAGAAATGTAGCTGCAGTTTTTCCATTTATCATATTTTATACTGTATGGCTCATTGAATGAAATCCTGGCACAATTGGAGTAACATGGAAACATGATGAATAGAGCTTTTCAGTGTTTTTACATTTGCATAGTTCATCAAAATGCTGCATTTTATTGCTGGGGGCTTCATTTTGAACGCTCATCCACTCTGTTGCCACAGAGAGCAGGAGAAGCTTCAGACAGAGGTGAGCTGCCGCTCTGAGCTCAACCAGATGGGGAAGCAGGTGATGGCCAGGCTGCAGCAACTCAGAGCTGCTGTAGAAAGCTTCAACCACCAGCAGAGGACCGTGCGTAGCCCCCCCAAAACACACATGCCGCCTATTTGAAATGCAGAAGTATTAATGTCATCTGTGGGTGCATGTGCAGACACACATGAATGGACATAATTATAAGCATCCTGCTCATCCAGGCAGACGCGGCACTGTCTGACCAGCCTCTCCTGCAAAATAAAACCTTGTTCCTTTCCCACCCACCAGTGAGCCTCCTTCCCTCCCACCCACTCACTCAGAAATTACCGGTTTGCTCTTAGACAGCCTAGAAATTCATTATCCCTCCATCCGCCCACACAAACCCACGCATTCATTTCAAATGATCACCAATGCAAACTGGGGAGCACACATGCACTCACTCTTCTCACTATATCTGCTGCGCCCTCTAGAGGGCGCTCCCATTCTGTCAGTGTCGTCTGTCCTCTGCTGTTTGTGTGTTTGTGTACGGCTCATGGCGGTGTGTTTCAGCAAAATACATTTCATCTCACTGATTTCCGTTAACAAACCTCATTTTTTGGATGCAAATGTGACATTAAACCTGCAACCGTCCAACAGTTATCAAACGCTGAGGTGATAGTTTTTATAAAATGGCTCCTGAAAGTAGATTCTATATCTCAGCTTAAATGTATTAATTATCCTGCACAGATCGTTTAATTCACCTTTTGTGCAGGTCGACATCTGGGAAATCAGAGGAAATCCTACAGCTATATTAAACGTCTATCCAAGGCACAGCATTTAATAAGTAATAGATGGTGTAATAATAGTAACAGATGTGTGCAGCTCTTATTACACTCAGTGTTTCTTGAAACCGCAGGTGCAGACTGATGGAGGAGTCATAGATTGTCACAGCCAGCCAGATGTTTTTCCACAGCCATAATAAAAGTCACAGTGTTGCTTTAATCAACTCATTAAGATTATATATATATATATATAAGATCTTGACCAACAGGACATCTGCTGTTATTCACAACTCCTGAGCACACCCTTCCCCTCCACCCTCGGTGGCAGCTTTTCTCTGCCACGTCCATCCCAGTTTCAAACTGGTGTAGCTAGGTGACAGCAGCAGCCTGTTGTGGTATGAAGTGTCAAACGACCTGTGTCGACTAGATAACATGTGGTTCAATGTCCAACGTGGAACCGAAGCTGCTCTGGAGCCACCAGAGACCTCACCTTAGAGGATCTGTTGCAGCTGATGGAACGCCGACTACTTGAAAAGAACAAGCTCTTCTTGTGGAACCCGTTCCTGTTCTCACTTATACAGTTGGCAAGAATGTGTAGGCTTCATGTGTGTAGTAGTTTTTTAAATAGGGAGGCCAAACAGCGCTGCTAGTCACAGTTTGTTGCTCCAAGAGCCCCTGCTTTGACCTCAGTGGAGCACCAGGAGGGGAGCAGCCCCCCCCCCCCAGGCATGACGGGATTTGAACCAGACACTGCACCACTGGCGACTTGCGGCCGTGTTCTCTCCTCACCACACCATCCAGGGCCTCTGCTTGAAGGTGTTCCTTTTAGCTCTATACTTTGGGAGTTTGAGTGCAAAAGGGAGGAGATTTGAACCCACAACCTTCACAACACCAGTGTAGGTCATTATCCCCCATTAACCCGGGGGTGTTGACATTCAGCCCTTGCAAGCCAGCCGGGTTTTCTGTACGACCAGGTCGACACCTGCTTTCACACAGTAAGCTGGTGTCTACCTGGTCAGGCAGAAAACCCAGCTGGTTTATGGGCCTTGTCGGACTGGGTTCATGACCCTTAATATAAACAAAGCTCGTCTGTAATCAGCTTAGCTATTGGGTCAAAACCGTTTCTCCTACAGGATTATTTCTGTTGGGATTTTGGACATGAACTCCTAAAATGTATAATCAAGGAAGGGGCTCGATCCTACAACCTTTACAGCTTCAAGCAAGTGCCTTATCTGTCTCAGCCAGCCAGTGAATCAGATTGAGCCTGTCTCCTCATTAACTTGAGCCAACAACCTTAAGAACGTCGTTTCTTCACAATTCTGCCTCTCAGGGCTTTGAAAGATGCCTCTTTTCCCAAAGCGTGCCGAAAGGGTTTGAACTGATTTAAGCAGATTTCGCTCTCAGCCAATCACAGAGGAGGTGAACCTTGCTTCTTCAGCCCTCTTCTCTCCAGCAGACACTGACAAATGTCCTGAGACATGTGCTTGTCCACTGTTGTCAGAATTCAATTAAACTGAGGTCTGAACCCAGTTTTCGAGGTGAATCAGTCGTCTCTGGCCGAGCTTATGATTCAGAATCTCCACAAATGAAAGGAGAGCTGTTCCCGTCTGTGTTTTGAAGCTGGTTCCAAGGCCAGGTCACCTGCTGTTCCAGGTCCAAGCCCATCAGAGCCTCCATCCACCTTCCTGCTGCTTCATCAGACAACTCAACACCATTGAAAAAAGAAATAAAAAATTGCCTGTTTGTGGATACATTGGCACCTTTTTCATACCTTTAGAAACATTTGCCTTATATTTCAGGTCCTGGGCAAATGAAGCCATGAAATTGAGACTTATTTGCACTTTGAGCCGTCCTTTCAATGTTTTATTAAGGCGGTATAAAGGAGGAATGCATTAGGAAAGCACATATCTCATTTAAAATATCAATCATTTATAGAGCATTTTCAAATATCACTTATATATAAGGCTAATGCCTCATAGCGCTTCAATATAAGTTTATTTTCTAATGGTTCAGCCCCAAAGCAACCAAGCTGGATGTTAAATACTTCAGAAACTGGATTAGGTTTATGAATAATTGAATACTGAATATCTGGTGATTTAAAGATGCAAACACAAAGATGAGGCATCCGTTTGGCTGTCAACGCAAAGCAAGAGCGCTCAAAAGAGCCGAGAGCCCCTGGCAACAGCGGTGTGGGTCGCGACCCGTGGGCTGCTGGTTCTAGCCTCAGCTGAAGTTTGAGTGCTCTTCAAAATGAGCAAATCGTCTGTGAAAAAGACAGAGAGCCCAACACGTGCTGGCCCGGAACAATGTCAGCATGAAAGCCTCAAGTTCTGACTTGACCCAGCAGAGCGTGAACAGACGCAGGAGTCGTCAAAGCAACAGCCCGGTTCGAAGCTCGCCGGATGAAAGCGGCCGAAGCGTCTGCTGATTTAGATGAAGCTGAGTGGGAAGAAGTCCATTTCTACCAAAGAAAAAATGGGTGGGGGGTGTTCCTCATGACCAGTCAGGATCGGGACAGAGACCTGGTCCTCCCGTAATTACAAACCCTCCACAGCTGTATCGACACCCTCTCAAACAGCCTCAGCCTGGTAGAACCGGCTACACGTGTTCCTCATGGAGCTCGGAGACGCACAAACAGCAGATACTGGCTGTTAGCTTCTTGTTTGCCGCTAATTAGTTTGGTAGAACAGCACAGCCAAGTGTGCCGACGTCCTTCCAGTTACTTCGTCGAGAGCGTTCCTTGATCGTCTGAGGTCCAACACTGCTGTGCTCACGTTAACCGTTTGCATCTCCTTCCACTTCATTGAAAGGCTCGTTCCTTTGAGATTGGCCACGAGGACAATGGCTAACATCACTTCCTTCTCCCTACATGATGACAGATTAAGGTCCTGTCTATGACCTTCTGTTCCAGGAGGTTCTCTTCCCACTGTCACCTTTCAACTCCTGATCACTTTAGTCCACCTGACTGAAGAAGCTGTTCCCACTTTCGCCCAGCTTGGTCTTGTGTATCGGTGCATCGCCGCAGCGGTCGCTCAAACCAAAAAGGGCGCCTTGTCAATATCAATTATCCTCAATGTAACCAGGGTGAATCTCCCTCAAGGTTAAAACACTGTTGGATCCTTTAATGTTTCAAAGAGATCTGTTCAGAGAACCTTTAGCCCATCTGTCTGACCCATCAATGGAGATCAATGGAAAGTAGCACCGGTTCTTTATAAAAAGTTAAGATTTAGCTCATCTTGTTGAGAAAGTCAACATCATTCTGCGGAGATTAACCTTGATAAGAACCAACTCAAGAAGCTAACACCAGCATTGTCCTAATGTTTTTATCTAATGTTTCACACCTGAATTGCTTTAAAAATTGACATACGTCTAAATCCGTCGTTACCGTCGTTTTTATCTATTAGCACATCATTTTAATGGTTTTACTGTTAATAGGGAAGAGAGGGGAGACAAACAAGTAATTTATTCTTATTCATGCAAATATATTCCTCCAGCCTGTGTTATGTCCCAGAAATTAATTTAATGCACCAAATAATCTCCTGCCGATGTTGACCAAGTATCCACAAGGTCAAATCCCTCACGAGTGCCACATGTCATCGCCACCAGCCAACACTGAAAAACAGGCATCCTGGCATCCTGCCTGCAGCTAAAATGACTATTTGCTATCTGTACTTTACGTCTGGCACGATTCCTCCTCCTCCGTTCCTTTTTTCCACCCTAATCACTGCCAGACACGCGCATCCTGCCATGCGCCGGGCATCCGGCCATATTGAGCGATCACAACGTAGCAGTCTGAACCTGCGTGAGACCTGGTCTGATGTCGGGTTTGGGGTTTTTTAGGGGGGGGCTGAAGCTAACTCTTGGAGCCATTTTGATGAGTGTCAACATGACCTCAACATGATTTATGGGCTTGTTTGTTGGGGACCTTCAGTAATAACTAAATGTTTCAGTGATCAGAGCAGTCAGAGTCTTTAATTATTCTCACCTTCACTTTCTACTCTGGCAGATGTCTGGCTGTCAGCTCGGCTGCTCACTTTTATACCTTTATTTCCGGCTAATTGAAAACGGATGCTAAGGATCATGCTGACCAGCTTTAATCCACATATACCATGACCATCTCCGACGGTCCGAGTCAAAGCCTGGGTAAATGCATGCTGTGGTTCACTTCCAAATCGCTGTAAATGAAATCTCATTCTCTACTTATTTGATGGATCTAAAGATACAGCAGGTGTTTCTACAAGCCCACAACTTGAGTTCCCCCCCAACACTCAATCTTCGGGTGGGCTAATCTGTGGAGTCAGGCGATGATGGCGGAGCTCAATCTTGTGAATTTATACGCTTAACTGTCTCCGCTGTCGGTTCACATGGCAGGAAGTGACCTCGGGGGGGAGAGAAAAGGTGGTTGCGGGGGGGTTATGGGCAGGTCAAGAAGAGACAGCAGGAGCGCAGGAGAGTGGAGCACGGCTGTTTATAGAACGTTCATGTGTGCTGCTGCTCCAGGACTGACGTTTACCTTTGCCTTTCTGCTTCCCAGTTCCCCCAACACCAGCACCAGCACCCATAGGAACGACCCTTACCCTTAGGCCAGATGCTCCAGATGCAGAACCAGGTTCTGCTCTCTCTGTGGGGCTTTCAAGGGCCAGAGTCTGCTCTATGTTCTGTGAAAGTTAACTTTTTTTCTTTTAATAAAAGGCTTATCCTCTCAAAACTGATGACCTGGAACGTTTGCTGAATGGAAATATTGTATGTTTCTGAACTAAACCCATCTGCAAATAATCTCAGGAGCAAAGAGGACGAGAAGGTGATGCGCATGTTGTTCCTCCTGCCCCAGACCTGGAATGTTAATGCTCAATAACTCGGGCAAAAAACAGGTTGAATTCATTCCTCTGGTGACCACAAACTGATTGTGGAGCTCAGTCACAAACTGAAGCTAAATATAATGTCCATCATAAACAACTATCAGACTATCAACAGTATGTATGCGCACAATTCCGGGGGTGTGGACAGTTGCCTGCTTGGCAAAGAAGCGTGACAGATGATTTTTTTCCCAGACAGAAATTTAAGCTGGTTGGTATCAGGCGGGACGCTGTGACACTTTAACAGATGCAGGACTGCAGCCAACATCAGAGCTGCTGAAGTGGGATTTGTGCTGCCGGCCTTCATCTGCACTCTCGCTGCACTCCAGGAAGGATTAAAGCCTGTCGCCCAGTTTAAATCCCTGATGCCGATTATGATTGGGCTCCTAGAGAAGGCGCAGCCCGCCGCCGCGCTTTAATTGGTGGACGGAGCTTGTCAGGGTTCCACCTCTGATTTCACGGAACCCCTCGAGGTCACGCGGACGCCGGTGAGGTAGCCGAGACGCTTGTTTAACTCTTAGCGACACGAGTTAGCAAACGGCCTGGAGGAGACGTTCACGCGGTGTCACAGCCGAGCGCCGCGGCTTCGCTAGCGCAACAGCTGACATCTGATCAACACTTCATCTACCGTCTGCTGCCGAGCTTCACGACTCACTGATATTTATAACGGAGGAGTCAGTCCGCTGACATCTACCACGAGGTCGCGCGCCAGCATTCCTTGATTCTGTTTCCTGCCCGTGTTCACGCCCACTTTAGGGCTTGAGGACCTGACCTGCTGACCTCCCCACCGCCCTGATGCAAAGCTTAGGCTAACAACATCCAGTATGTAGTCAACAAAGCATATGTCAACCTTCCCCATCAACTGTGACGGGTACAAGCGGTCAGAACGGTCACGTACGGTCGTCCACCAAAGGTGCATCAACCAGAAACACTGATAAAGCTGTGGATGCCTGAGACCGTCAGGGAGGCACGGGGACGGCAGCCTGTGCACACGGTCTGTGTCCACGGACTGGTCAGAGTCTGTCAGCTGTCATCAGTGTCAGTGATGCTGTTGCTGAATCACAGCGGGATCAAACACACCCCCACACACACATGCACACACACACATGCACAGTCAAACAGAAACAGATGAATGACAACTGCCTGGGAGGGAGAATACTGGGAATTTCTGCCGTGCATCCAGTCTTTGTGTGTGTGTGTGTGTGTGTGTGTGTGTGTGCGTGTGTGTGTGTGTGTGTGTGTGTGTGTGTGTGTGTGTGTGTGTGTGTGTGTGTGTGTGTGTGTGTGTGTGTGTTCTACCTCACCTTGCCACTAACTATCCATCAGTGATTATTGCTGCGTGGCCTTTCAGAAAAACACTTGATGAGATGAAATATTGATTTCCCCAGCCCGCTCCCTCACACTCCACCCACCCACCCACCTAATAGAACTCCAGCCTGCTCCATGATACAATGGAGCTTCAGCGCTGTAGACTGATAGAGTCTCCTCAGAGTGATGTAAATGTGGTGCCTGTCTAAGTTTCCTCCAGAGTCAGAAAGAGGAAAACATGAAACTATGAAAAGGGCCAAACAGGACTTAAAGGCAAGAGGTCAACGTTTTGAAGTTTTCATGGAAAATCCCAGATGCCAAAAGATCGATGAAGAGGAAGAACCCTAAACCTAAATGAATCCTTCCCCCCCCCCTTTGCCCCTACAGCACGCTACGTTTTCTCCTTTGTAATTATCAAAAGTATGAGAATTCCACTTTTAACCTGAGAAGATGTAACTTTCGGACCATTTTGAAGAGAAACGGGTGCGTTTTTTTTCTCCAATCATCGTTAATACAAACCAGCATGTTTATCTTAATGACTTAAAGGTGAAAGATTACAAATGCAAATGGAGACTTTCCTCTTCAGTGCAAAAAGAGTGATCAAAAGCTGAAAGCAGACAAGGTTCTCACCAACGCTCAGCCTGGATGAAGCTCAGATGTTCCACATTGAGAAGAGACGATGGAGCCCGCCTCCGCGCCGCTCGGTAACGAGCGCTCCCTCCTCAGTTCTCAGCTAACGAGCTTCGCCACCTTTCTCTGAGAGTTTGCCTCGTTGGGTCCGAACACGTTGGGCGTGATGCCTCTGGACGCTTGGTGTTTAACCTGAGAACATGTCCCGTTAATATTTCATTGGCTGCCACACAGACGTTGGGAGCACGACAGAAACAAGCACCTGCGGTTTACCGTGCAGCGTGTTCAATTATGAATTATCGTTGGGAGGCTCTGTGGAACCCACTCAATTATGCTCAAGTCGACTCCGACAGCTTGCCTCCAGGATTTCTGAGCACAGGAAGTTCAAAAGCTAAATCAGAACCATTATTTCATACGTAGGGGCGAGGCAACCCCTCCCTCGTATCCAAATAAAGATCTTCGCTGGATTTTGGATGTGTCATCTGTCCTGAAGTGATCCACATCTGCTCGTTTTGGATCCTTTTCCAGAGCAAGAAATTCAGCCCAGCTTCAGAGAGAATTGGACCCGCATCCGCCTCCCTTCTGCCTTGCCCACTGGCTACAGAATCCACAGTTGCTGGCATGTTCCTGCTGCCGAATGGAGGACAACAGCTGATGTTACCATGATGTAATCCCAGAATAAAGCGGGTAAGCGTGCTGGCATTGGCGCAGCCCCATGGTCTGTTTACTCAGTACTTATTTACCAGACTGTTCAACTTGATCACTTGTGATCATGGTTCTGGAGCGCACATGTACAGGGGAAGGGTTGGCAGCTATATAGAGTAAAAGATGCTGGAATTACGTCTATGAAGAAATGAGGGTACCTAAATGAAGTTTTAGATCATATTCAGATACAAATATTACTGTAGCTTACCCTTAGTCGCGGCTACATATACCACAATACACTGGCCTTCTACTGTAGCTCCTGTACACAGCTGTATAAAGCAACCATAGAAGCTATATGTTCACTATCTCTGTGTCAGTAACGTAATCTCAACCAGGAATAAACTATTAAGTAGCGCCCTTGATTCTCTGACTGGAATCCTAGTCCGTCACCTGTCCCTGTGCCTCCAGTCGCACTCACGAATAATTATGATGTAACATCTTATTTTAGAACTGTGGAAAAAAGTGTGATTAGTTGTAATTAGTGTGAATGAGAGAAGACAGAGCTGATTTCGGTCCATGACTTCCTCTCAGGGATGTGCGACAGCCGATCTTTTCTAATGGAGGAAATTAAAGACGGGGAGGAATATGACATTTGGGTTCACAATCTGCATGTTTGGCTTGGATGAACAGCCCTGACCTCTGGGCAACCACCTGCATCATCTAACAATGAACCTGCATTAATTGCCTTTTAGCAAACGAGCATGTGACAGATGCAACACGCAGCCGCGGCGCCGCGAACCGAAATATTCCAGAGGTTTTGGCAGTTTGATTTGCATGACGCCTGCTTCACACTGGAGTGAGCAATTAAGGCCTGCAGCACTCCAGGAGGAAGGGTGGCGTTGCTGTTGCTCAAGTCCTCAGAAAATAAGCAATTAGCACCTGCTGTCCTCACCTGGCTCAGTCCTCCTGCGTCCACATAATTATAATCAAGGGTCCCACAGACCGAATGAATCCAGCGACTCACTTGAAGCCACACGTGTGCTTCTTTCCATCGGAATCAGCTGTTACATGTTGTAATGCCTCCAATAATAACGGGGAATTAATGACAAGGACAAAGGTTTGCTATAGAGACGTTTGGTTGGATTTCTGTCTTTTTTTCGGCTCTTGGCTGAATAGTCAAAAATGAAAATAAAATAAAAGGAGGAATACCGGTAGTTCTGCTCTATCCTTTGTTATTGGGAAGAAACTTTGATTTGAGGTTGTTTGCTGATAAATGTCTCACAGATGCATAAAGGGGACCCTAGAGCTAATAGCAGAGCCTTTCAGAGGAGACATGATTTATTTAAACCTGTTTACATGAGGGAGCATGTAGTGGCGTCCTCCACTTTTCTAATTCCTTCTCTTAAAAGTCGGGATCCCCCGCCATCCAAACAGGAAAATAAATAAATCAAAAAGGCAACAGTAAAGATCATGCCCTACTTTTTGCCTCACGTCCTGTCTTGCTGCCACTGCTGCAACAGCTTTCTGCTCCCCACCAACTTCTGTCACCTCTGATCGTGTTAACGGGGGAGGACAATCCAAGAAGAAGGCAGAAAAACAACCCAAACTCGCAGAGGGGCCAAGTGTGAGGTACAAATGTGCCACATTTACACACAATATCAGCTCTATCCATTCAGCAATTCCGCAAATGACTCCAGACACATTATTCCAGTTTCATTCGGAAAATCAGCCACTTTCTCGCTGAAGATGTGAGAGCAAGAAAAAAATCATCTTTGTGAAAGCTGGTTCCTTTTATGTCACTGCACAGGAATGAGCACTTTGAATTGGAAGAGCTGCCACCAATCCCAACCTTTTTGGGGCGTGGATGCGGGTTTTTATTATTTCACCTTTATTTTACCAGGAACAGTAATTGAGAACAGCCTCTCACTCCAAAAGATGACCTGACAAGAGCCCCCAGCAGAAGTACAAAACAAAAACGGCGCATATGAACCCAAGACACAGCCGGACACTGAGGAGACGACAGTGAAGTCAAAAGCAACAGAAACAACGACGAGTATAGAGTCCAGAAGGGGAATCGACATGCCAACTATGGACTGTTGCAGTTTGTGGCTAAACACACAAAGTGTTGAAGGGAGTTCCAGTCGTTTGCTGCAGCAGGTTTTCAAAGGTTTTGGCCAAGTATTGAGGTGTTTTCCCTGGTAGAGACTTATGCACAACTAGAAGACAGTGACGTTGTCACCTGTTGTGGAGGGAGGTTCAGCCTCAGTTCAGATAGATCACAGTGGTGGAACCTTTTAGAGATGACATCACCATCATCAAACACAGGGAGTATGGTCATCTATGCCACAGTGTGGTTGGCAGAGACTGTGAAATAGAGATTATTCCAGGAGAGGAACCCCAATCTGGCCTTAACTTTGGCCAGCAGGTTATTGATTTAGGACTTGGAAGACAGTGAGGGGTCCACCTAGCTATTCGGAGGAGGGGATGATCTCCAGTTCCGAGCTGTAACATTGAGGGGGCAAATGAGACTGTTGTTCCGGGTTCAAATATAAAACAGAAATACAGAAACACAGATGAAGGTTGTGAGTTGGAGGGTCGAAGAGGCAGAGTGGAGGGAAGGGCCAGATGAGTCGATGATGGTATCATCAGCATAAAGGTGTATCTTGGAGGCACCAATAGCCTGGGTCACATCTTTTATTTAGATGCAGAACAAGGCTGGCCCAGGATGGAACCTTGAGGCACACCTTTAGAGCTGTTAATGTGGGTCTGACACCACTTTTTCTGACTTGCTGTACATGGTTAATGAGATAGCTGGCAAACCAGTTGATGCAACTGGCTGATGTTAGAGAGGGGATGTAAAAGGATGTTGGTTCTACTTAATCAAAGGCCTTGGCCATATCTAAAAAGGTAGCTATGACCTGTCTATTGTCTGTGGGGGCGATGATGTCACCGAGGACCTTAACGGTACCAGTAATGCATCCAGGGCCAGTTCTGAATATATGATTGGAGTCAATGAAGTGACGCAGCTGTTTGCTAATCTAAAACTTTGGCCAGGCGAGGCATGGTGGAAATAGGCCTGTAGGAGTTGGGGTCAGAGCCAGAGCAACCTTCATGGTAAAGATCATGGTGGCTTTCAAGTCAGAAGGAAAAATTGACTGACAAATCGATGTGTTTAACAAATATCAGTATTGGGCAGCAATAATGTTAGCAGCTACTTTTAAAAACATGGGTAATCCTGCCATAGTGAGCAGGTTTGTTCCAAATTGATGAGTTCCTCCAAAACTTCAGAAGCAGAAACCAGATGAAGGAAGAAGCCACCGTTAATGGAGGAGCAGTTGGTGATGGAGAAGTATTGAGGAGGTTTGCCCTGGATGGACAAAACATTGATTGAAGAGTGAGGCCGTGTCGGATGTCGCAGTTAATTTTTTACAAAGGTGGGAAAACAAATTTCACTTCTGTGTTTATGATTTAAGATCAGTTTGTCCACACTGCAAATCAGAGGAACCTTTCTGAGGTTTATTTCCAACACTGCTTATCATCAGTGTTAAGCATCAGCACTCTGAGCCAGAAGAGAATCCAATTTCTCTACTGTCTCTTGCAATTTCCCAGGATGCACTGCTGTGCACATCATGCAGGCGGATGTCTGCTTATGTGTCAGCTATATTCCACACATCAACAACAATCCAACAACAACAGTATCATGATATTAAAATTACTTTACCTCTAAGCTAAGGCAAAGGTGTTAGCAGCCTCCCCTCACACTACATCGGTCACATAAAGCAGACCTTTAAAGTCTGGCTCATCATTGCGATGCTAGGTCGTTTACATGGTAATGACCGAGTGCTGAAAACGTTTCTGTTGATTTAATTGGAGGAAAACCAGCACAGCTCCGAGACTTTGCTGTGTTCAGATGGTTCCCCCAGCAGGTTGCCTGTGAACAATCAACCCTTATCTGGACTCTGTCCACCCCTCTCTCTGTACCCTCTTATCTGTCACTCAGATGTTTGGCCCTCCCGTCGCCATTATTCCCCTGTCACTGCCATCTTGCCTTCTTCCCCGTTTCCTCACCCGTCCAGAGTAGCTCCCTGCTGTTGCTCCTGCTCCTTCATCTCCAACACACACACACACACACACACACACAGATACACAGAGTGCTTGGTTATTTTAATAACATACAAAAAAAGACTGCATGCTGAGCAGGTATCTGGTATTACTGGAAAGTACCAAACATGACCAACAGGAGGCATCCTTACCTGCACTTCATAATATTCACTTGGTATTTCACTATGGGATCTATCCCTGGTAGAAGCATTTATCTGCCAATCCTGATTGGCTGGTGTTCATAGCCAGGAATCAATGTCAAATCAAATTTATTTAGCGCCCCAAGCATCTTTATGAGCTGCAAAGATGTGACATCATCTGTCCTTAGACCCTCAACTGGGTCGTACAAACAATTAGGGAAAATGATAAAACCTGAAGGAGAGCCTCAGCCACGGCTCTCCCTGGAGGAATGGATGTCCAGTTGATGCCACATATGCAGATATAATCAACATTAACATTGGTAATATACATTAGCTCTGGTCATTATAAGCCAGCACATATATAGCACATATATGCTATATATGTATATATAACTATATATAGCATGCCTTGATCTCATTCCCACAAATCAAAACCCTTTATCCCCTAAGAGCTTATCTTACATCAGAACTAGCACTAGCTTATCTGTTCACCAGATGCCAGTGTCGTGTTGCCTTCTGCCTTCTGTTTCACACCAGACTAGACCAGTAAGTATTTTGTTTTCCCAGCCCTTTATGGTGGAATTCCTCTCGGAATGCTTGAGTTGGTACATCTGGGCCGACATACGAGCCACTCTTGTCAACTCCACACTAGTCCACTCTCTAACCATGACCCTTTTCCTGCTAGCACGCCAGCCTGCTACGAGATGGTGACCAGCATGGATCCTCACACCAGAGAACACCTTCGGCTGTGTCACTGTGGGGATCTCAAGGAAGAATACCCACCCATTTTAAAGTACCTACCTGGGGGTTGACCATACCAGGTTAGCGTTCGTTATTCCTGGGTCCCCCGGTCACCTGACTAGCCCACCAGGTTGACCTCACTGACTGATCCACTTCTCCCCATCACTGAGCAGCCATGGAGGAATCTGCCCTATTCTGGACCCGCGGGCTCTGAAGAAATTTCCGCAGGAATATAATTTTAGGATACTGACATGTGGCACTACGGTTGCATATACATTGTCACGAAACATCTAATAGACTTGGTTTTGCAATAAATATGGAGAGGAGCCAGCATGCTCCAATAGATATCTGAGATATCCTTTCTGGGATTGTCCCTCTGCCTAATGCCACTCACAGCTTGCTTCTCGGAGGAGGGAGTGAAAGGTTTCACAGCTTGCTGGACACACGTCTGTCAGCACAAGTCGGTCCAGTTCAGTCTGTGTAATGAGCTGCTGGGTCTGATGGATTCAGCCATTCACACGTTCCAGAAATTTCAGTGCTGGGTCACTTTACATGACTTGATCCTGTGCTCCGTGGCGTACAGTGGGAAATGGTCAGGGCAAATTCCACGGCTGCTGGACTTTGTCTTTGTTGACCCAGGACGGTGTTCATGGGTTAGGGTTAGGTTAGGGTCTGGCCCAGGAACGTGGTCATCACAGATGCCAGTCTAGGGGAAAGTCTGTGCGAGGAGGCTGGAGCCAGGCTCTCCAGTATCTCCACATAAACCCTTCTGACATTCTTGAACTTGCTTGGCCCCATGAGCTGTTCTACACATTTTCCCCACTGGCCTTGATACCCTCTCACCAGAGTGAGGGGACCCAACCACAAACTGATTCTGATAGCGCTACAGTGGCCAGTGTGCACAAACCCTAGGCAACAGTCCTGCCCGCACCTCCGGAGCAACTACAGCTGTGAGCTTGGCCTGAGAGTGGCTTCATTTGACCACCCCCATGCTCCCTCAGTGTCGATGAGCCAAAACACCACCTCTTCCCCCACTTGGTCTCTGACTCTAAGTGGGAAGTAGTGTGTCTTGAACATTCTGGTCCACATTGACATTCTGAAAAGTCACAGTGTTAATTTCGCTTTACACCAGCTCTCGCTGCCACTTCACGCTCACGTCACATTGTTGCCTTCAGAGAATCACAGCCTGCGTCTGATGCAACCACCTCACATCCAACATCAAAACGCTGCGCTCTGAACAGCCCTGGACAGTTGATGAAGTGTTCTGCCCACCATTGTTGGAAGAAAGGGCACTTCGACTTTGTGCACACGCTTCTTCTTGCAGTGTATTTGCCTAAATGCTAATCAAATGTTTTCTATTCTGTATCCAACAGGGTTTGATTAACATTTTAGGCAATGCTAACACTGACTCAATATTATCAAGCCTGTACCGCATGCAGTCTTTTCTTCATTTGAGCTTTATTTGTTAGGATTTATGTGCTCCTCCAAAAACTAAAAAAAAGCAAAAATAAAAACAAAAATAACATTTAGAATTTCTTAGTCACACCCTGTTTACACAGATATTCTTAGTGAATTGACTTGTTATACAAGCATTTTATCAAGTAGGATTTTAAAAAAAGGCTTTAAGGCTTTTTTTTGGTTATTATCAAACAGCATATAATATTCCATTATTATAGCACATAATGTCACGCAAGTTTTCCATTCTAGTCACGACAATGGGGTCCTCCGGATGGCTATCGCATGCTGTTGTTTCCAGTACACTGCATCCAAATTTGCCCATTCACTCACAATGGTGTAGAAAGGTAAATTAAATTAGCTGGGAACATTAGCAGTAAAAAAAAAAAAAAGAACTGCCAATTCTTCAGAGCCACAGGAACTCTGGTAAAAATGATTGGGGAATACCGGGAAATTTTACCTACTTACCAGCCTTAAATAAAACACTTTAAGATATTTAATTATCATGATATTATAAACAAACCTGTGTGCTGCTATGTGCCTGTAGCACGTGCACTCCTTTTTGTATGATGCGACTGGATTGTGGCCCCATACAAAGCTATTTGAGATGTGTAACGGAGCCATGAAGCTCGCAGCTAGTGATGGATTCACAGACAGAGAGAAAAATGAACTTCATACCTAAGATTGACATTTTACTTAAAACATCCAGGTATATTTTGCCAAGCCACCATAAAGAAAAAGAGGCCTTTTCTTTGTCCAAATGCTCTCCAGTAATTCGGGTCCATCAAGCGACACTTGTCACCCCTCTCCTCTTCATTTTCCACCTCAACCACCACATCCTGGTCTGGATCATCAGGGGCTTAAACAGGAGTTCTGTCGATTTTGATGTGTTTTGAAAGACAATGATATTAACACAAATACAAGTGATGAGACACAAATCTTTGAAAAATTGCCAATTTTATGACCCCAAGTACTAATTTTTATGTGCCCCAATTCCGCACCTATGACACAATGTAATTATTAATGTAATTATTTCATTAGCTGATATTTATATTCAAAGGCAAAGCAAAGGCAAAAGGCAAAAAATACTGACATTAATTTTACCTCATGTCATTAATAACCATTTGAGGTGCACAGAGCAAGAACGTATGGCCTTAAAAGTATGAAAGTATACAGTATAAACGCCTCATGGTCTCATGTCGGAAGACACTGCCTATAACAAACACACACCTTTGTACTTTTAACTTTGTGAGAAGTCCCCACCCCGAACATAAACCCAGTTCTAACCTCGACTTTAAAACCACATCTCAACCCTCAAACAGTCCTTTGAAGATGAGCGAACCAGTCAAAATCTCCTCCCTTTGCTAGTAGAATGAGTATTTTTGTACTCAGTATGTAGCAAGTACCAGAACACACACACACACACACACACACACACAAACACACACACACACACACACACAGAAACATTTAGCACAGAACGGTCTGTAAATTTGAAGCAGCTCTTAGAACAGAGTTTTAGATATATGAATAATAGATTGAGGACCCTAATGGGAACGAGGAAGCACAGTGCTTTTTTGTGATGTTTTGTCAGAGGTTCCATCGGATTCTACAAGGTCAACTTTTTTGATTCATGCTAAAACAAACAAGCGTCTCCTTGAGCTGGATCGGGTTTTTTCAACCGATTGTTTATTTATCTATATTTTCCTCAACCTCAAAACTTCCTTGCCCCCCCATCATGAATAGAAAGCAGTTTGAAAACCACCGTAATTGTCCTCATTTGTGGTTCGCTCTGTGACATCTTTTGATTGTGGTATGTTCAGTAGAACCACTCCTGTCTCCTGACAGTCGGCGTGTGGACATTCCCGTCTCAGTTTAAATTACGGATCCAGCACATTCCTAACGTCAATCAAAACTTCCTCCGTCACCACACTTTCACTCGGTGACCCGAGAAGTGCGACAAAGTTCCATCTCTCACGTGCAAGCGGGTGCGTTGGGGACGGTATCCGTCCCAGGTGCTCGACGCCTGACCTGGCTGTGCAGGAACCCAGGGGCTTGGCTGATTAAGCTCGGCTAAAATCGCAACGTAGGGTGTTATCGAAGGTGGCTAAGAGCTTAACGGGATGTTGACATAAGAGACGAGTGTTTGGGTCAGATATTCTTTCAGCGTCATAAAAATGTGCATCTCATCTTGTCCGCTCCGGTTTTTCCTCCTGCTGCCGATGAACTAAACCGCCACACTTCTGCTGGCATATTTGTAATTCTGCCAGCTCTCGGTGCAGGTGCAGCCTCTTGTCATTTTGCTGCAGATATATACGGATGAATATTTTTTCCTGCAGAGATCCCTGTTTTCCATCTGACCCGAACTGTCAGTGATTCGCATGGTGCCGTGAGCTCCAACTGTCCGCTCCTGACCGATCACAGGAGATGAGCTCTTCTCAGGTGGCTGCAGCCAACACGGAAGGCTCAGGTCTCCAGAGATCTGCTCTAATCCCTTTTCTGTCCAAAGAATCGTGACACTTTTGTTCTGCTCTGCAACCCAAGGACAGTCGACTCCTTCCAAGCAGCATGTGAACATCATCGGGCAGAAAAATGTTCTAGAGTTGGGAATAAAATGATCTTTTAAACGTTTTTTTTGAACTCTGCAAACAAATCCGACTGCCACAAAAAGCTCTGAAACGTATATAAAAATGAAAAAAAGGTGTCAAAACAGTCTCTAAGAATGGTAACGTCGCCTGCCACACTCAGTCCTGCTGAGATCTACAGCACATTGACAGATTTCGCAGATCGTTGCTGAAGACACACCTGCAGTACGACAACCCATGTGTTGAAGACGGCGGCACACAGTTGTGTTGAAAATAACAGTCTGTTCAACAAAGTGAACAAAGCTGAAAATATTTATGAAAGCACGCCAACAAACGTACATTGTAAACACTCTTTTACAAATGAAGCAAAATCATAAAACGTGTTACTTGACTGAAAGTGGAAGGGGACATAAAAACCCAGAACTCATTTATGTTGGAAAACTGCTTCACGTCTGTGTTGCCTGTTGACCAACTTCTGATACCAGTGAACAGACATTCCAGCCCAAGGAAGTCCATCTACATTCCCCAATTGATCTGGCGTCGTCTCAGAAACAACATTTTTGACATCACCCCACATCTTTTCAGTTGGTTTAAGGTCTGGGACTGGGACCACGTCACATGGGACCACATCATGAGACTAATCCTACTGGTCTGGAACCAAGATGCTGTTAGCATCCTGGTGTGTTTGGGGTCAATGGCTTGTTGAAACCCCAATTACAGAAGCATTTTCGGTCGTCACGGTGCATGGTGGCTTGAGGGTCATCTGAGAACCTGTTTGCAAAATGTTGCACTATTCCTCTTTAGGACTTTCAATCTGCTTTTTGTCAAATTGAAACCAATTAACATGTCATTTTTTCAACATTGGGCTTTTGCAGGGATTCTTACCGACAGCTGATCTTCAAACAGGGATTTTCTAGTTATTACAGGACTCCGATGACAATTTAGAGCAGGGGTGGGCAAATCCAGTCCTCGAGGGCCAGATCCAAGCCAGACTTTCTGTCCTACAGGTAAACCCTTTCACCTGGGGTTCCATTTACCTTGGTGAAAGCGTTTCCTGCCTGGTAGGATGTAAATCCCAGCTTGAATTCAACCTTCGAGGACTGGATTTGACCTCCTCTGATGGGCAAGTCCAATCCATGAAGGCTGGAATCCAGCCAGGTTTTGCAATCTGGCCCTCGAGGACTGGATTTGCCCACACCTGTTTTAGACTTTGCTTGATTTACTCAAGAGCAGATCATTGGCTCAGTCTTTGCAGTTTGGGCTATTTTCAAGACATTCAAATGATAATTTTCCATCTTCGACATGTTTTGGGCTTTGGTGGCCATTTTGAAGAATTTCAGATCATTTTAACTTAGCAGGTGCAACATTTATGGGCCACCTGTTAGTTGACAGAATGAATGGCCACAATCATTGAACGCACTTTCTGTTATTTTAAACCAAATATCTGTTTCCTTCACTTTTCTAGAAAACAACAACTTCTGATGATGTCATATTCTTAATGCGTGTTCACGTGTGACTTTTGAACTTATTGTGAGGATTTTAAGCTCTATTTTGAAAAAAAACTGTAGCTAATGCAATTATACCTCAAAGTTTGCTATTTAGAGTTCAGATTCTTGTGTTGACAACTGTTGTTATGGATAAAGGAGCGGAAGAAACGCATGCACGTTCTAGTGTTCTGACAGCTGCCCCACCTTTCACACGTGCACACATGTATGGCTGCCATGAGAGCGACAAGGTGCGTTTGGCAATAAGGTCTACTGATTACCACCTGCTGCCACATGCAGGAAACACCCACGCGCGGAGGTTAACGTGCCCCATATTGACATGCTGATTTAGTAGCTGTAACGTTTAGAAGCAAGGGCAGAAAACAGTGGAAAGGGAAGAACAGGCTGAATACCCCTCTGATTGGGGTTATAAATACTTTCAATGGGGTCTCTGCCTCATAAAGCTTATCTGTGGCACATCCAGGCGTTTGTGACATTAATGTGTGTGTGTATGTGTGTGTGTGTGTGTATTCAGTGATGAGAGTGCGTGCATGAAGACAGAGAAAGGCAAAAAAAAAAGCCACCTGGAGTGTCTTGAGCTTGCATGGATGGAGCCTGAATATTTGATTTGATGGGAGCGAGCTCCAAAGAAACGCCAGCTCTCTGTTTTGACCTGAATCGCTATCTGTCCTCGTCACCCACGTCTGCATCATTCAGCACGGAAAGTGTTCAGGTTCCTGATGGTTTATGAGGCTGTGTCACCTTGCGAGACATCTACGGCGGTGACAAAACCACGTTTAAAGGGTAGGACTTGCTAACCTGCTCTTCGTTGCAATGCTGCTTTTGTCTGAAAACACTCCTCACACCTCGAATGCATAGTAGATTTCTTATGATCCCTGAAATGTAAAATGGATCTACTCTTCTCTCTGCCCACAACATCTCAGAGATTTCGTTAATCTATCAACTGCATCGACGCTAAGACTCTTCACAAAGGGAGCGCACAAAAAAGCGAGCTGCTGCCACCAAACAATAACAGTAGGAGCTGTGTTATGTTGTTATAGCAACTGCACAAGCATGTCATCCTCAGCCTCATCCGCCTGGAGTTAGGAGAACTCATAGACAGACAAGCCGACCTCCACCACCAGGACCACCGCCCAGATGTTAACCTGCAGTAGATGGAACCTTTCAGCTGTTTTTCTGGTTCTGCCTCACGTCTGCCCCCTTCTGGGATTATCCTGCAGTCGTCCACCCCCCTCCACCCCATCGTGGCTGAAACAAGACAACAATCATCCTGGTATGAAGTCTACATGGGGGAGAAACAGGTGCATTTTACAAAATGTCTACCTGTGGCCCAGAAGAGACTCCTCCACACTCTGTATCTGAGCGCCCCGAGACCGTCTCTGTCTGCGGATTCTCCTCTGGCATCTGGCCTCATCATCTCCCAGATCCAGGGAGAGTACCCGGCGAAGCGGCAGCTGCCAGAAGATTGCTGCTGATTCCGCCTCAGGTTAGGCACACACAGCGGAGATTGCCATTCCACCTGAATAGGTGCGCTTTCATTTCAGAGGCATTTAGGTAAAAACGAGGCAGAGATGTGGGCCGCCGCCGTCGCAAACACGGGGCAGCTTCGTATCGCACTGCTCGATTTCCTTGAGGTTATTTTTTATCGGAATGACATAAGAGTTGAGCGTTTCCAATTTAATACCTTTAAATGATCCGATTTTTATTCATTCGTTTCCCCCCCCTACACAGACGTTTGGCTTCTGAGTTTTCCCAACATAACGAGCGTAGCAGCCAAAGTTTTTGACTGGGGTCACAGATCTGAGCTCACACTCTGAACCAAGGAAAAGGAGTCCCTTGTGGGCCTCTAACTGGTCTGCCACGGAAGAAAATATAAATATCCATTTTTTAATTGTGCATAAGTGAAGAGGTTCTAAAACTGCGGTCAGGACAAACATGGAAGCTCAAACGGCTGTGTTGCCAACAAAAATACACTCCCGGTGGCCTTCGGTGGTTTAAGATGATCCTCTAGATTTATGCTTTGATCATATTTCCCCTTGGAAAAATAAAGATTACTCCTCATAAAACTAACACGTGGATCTATTTTGGTCAGATTTCCCTGAAGTGCCTATTTGTTACTTTAGGCACTCAGACAGAAACAGGATGCATCTTTAATGAAGCTGTTGGTAGCCGGTACTGGGAGACCTCCTCTCTGTTTCCTATTCTGCGGTCTGCTGAGGGATCAGGGATCAACGTCTCTGGCAGAAAGTCAGATAAATGCATCCAAAAAGCGGATTTCTCTAGAGTTTTTTGGTCATGAAAAATGTCAGACGAGAGCATTTAAGTAGATATTTATTGCTACTTATGCAGCAAAAATCTTTGCTAGCATACCAGCTCCAACAGCAACTCGCTGGTCTGGATTGTTGGGTAAAAATCTTTCTGTCCACCAGGAGACAGAAAGGCGGCAACCACCTAACCAGCCATTGTTTTTAACGGTGAGTAATACAGCACCGCGCAGTGCTCGCCACACAAAACAGGCCTTTTTTTTAACCCTCGCCGAGAACTCACCGTCACCCTAATACTTTTACTTTGCTCCAAAAAGCTGAGATCAATACTCAAAAAGCTCTGAGATTACGTTCAGGCCACAAATGCTGCAGAAAGATGGTCAAGTGTCCGTCAATACTGACTCAAAATAGAGCATCAATTCAGAAAACAATGCGGCAATTTGTGAATGAGTGCACGAACATGCCAAGACGCTGTGGCTATGCTACAGTCTCTATTGAATTAACTATCCTCACACAATAGAAGCAACACAATGAAACACAAAGCTTTTCGCCCAAAATTGGCATGAGTAATCACTTTAATCACATTAATCATTATGTTGAGGGCCTGCTTTTATCTCCCTGAAAACCTACAGCACTTTGTGCTTCTTCAACTTCCAAGTGTCGCACCTATATCACCACCTCTGTGCACACTGGGTTAGTTTTAGCTTGTAATGGTTGGGTAAATTGATTTATCGCATCAAATCAACAACAAAAAAGAGGGGACGTCATTGTCCAAATTAATATATAATATGCACAAACTCACTCTCTTGAAAAGGCCTTTTCCTCTGCTTCTGTTCACCATGGCAACGACTGGGCAAAAGGAAAAGGGGGCTTTTAAAAAGTGAGGTCCACAATATGAGCATGCAAGAAGCGCTAACATCCAATATGGTATGTGCACGTAAACACATCCGTCATCTTCATATACAGCCGTTGGATTATACAGCAGAGTCAACGAGAGTCTGTTCATGCACCGATGCACATGCGACACGCTTCAGCCCAGCCATCCAGCTATGGATTAACATGCACTCTGTCTGTGCAAATACAGACACAGACCTTTGTTCTTCTATCTTTGTGAGGACATTCACAGACATAATGCTTTCCCCTGCTTATTACCCTAACTCAAACCATCCCAACTAACCCCTAACCCCAACCTAAACCCAAATCTAACCTCGTCTTAATCCTCCAACAGTCCTTTGAAGTCGTGAGGACCAGCCAAAAGCATCATCTAGCATCATCTTGCCCTTGACACCTCTTTATTTTCTGACTTACGCTTGTGCTCTGTTCATACATTTGCTTCAAACCAGGTCAACAAAGTCGGGGAATCAATGAACTGCTCATACATCTGTCACCAGATATTAGCTGGATCATTTTCATTAGGATAGACAGGCTGCCTGAGGTGTTTCTTGTACGGAGAGGAGCTAAATTGGTCAACCTGCCCGCCAGAACATCTGGTCCATCTGTGGATATATGAAACCAGTTCATGTGCTGGGCTGAAACATTCTGGTTCACAGTTTGAGCCTGGAAACTTTGACAAGGTCAAATAAGTTAAAAAGACGTAATATGAATGCAAAATGAATACCCAACATGTCAGCCTCTCATAACAGAAAAACAGTGCAGAGAATTACTTGACCAAAACATCATTTATTAATATCAGCAATGTACCACGCACTAGAAAAAGATGCCTATTTTCCCTGCTTTCAAAATGATATCTCAAAGGAGTCCTAATCCCCCATCAGAGCGGCTCAGTCTGTGCACCATCCTTCCTCGGCGGATTCATTATTACACAGGTCCCATATTGACGACACAAAGGTGATTTTCATGACACAGAAAATAGTGAGTTTGCTCCTATTGTTTCAACAAAGACACTTAAAGTGTAGCAGCGATACCAGAGGTGGCAATAGGGGGAGGGGGTGGGGGGTGTCACTGTGTATGTGTGTGTGCAGTTCTCAGGTCAGTCAGTTCAACAAAAGAGTGGAAAACAGAAACATATTTGGTCTCCAAATAATCTGAAAAGAGCCAATAAGTACATAGAATCCGGGTGATGTGGCCCAACGGTATGTGCATTCAGTTTAATTTAAAATAGCTCAAAAATTAATGTCCAAAGTCTATCTTGGAATAACGAGAGAGAAATCTCGAGACAGAAATGGACAGGAATTGAACTTGTGTTTTTCCAGTCAACTGCTTCTGTGTGTTTTCTGGTGTTTGAAGGTCAGAAACTTTAACACAAATTCAGTGGCGCAGCTGAAGCGACCGACATGGAACCAGAGTGGCTCCGGCCGGGCGCGGGTCTCTCATTCTCTAACCAGTTTAGAACTGCGGGAAGAAAAAAATACTCAGAGGAACGTGTTTGTGCTGGAAATGAGGTTACACCATAAAACAGCAGGTGGAACCAAAATGTTGGAAAAACCATCCATTCCGGTCGCTTCACTCTGAAGCTCTTAAATGTTTGAGGAGGGTTTGCGGGAGTCCATCAAGACCCATCGCAGATCATCCATATTTCAGCATCACTCTTTGTACATCTCATGAGCATCACAACATATGTGGAACGTATTTTACAGCACTTTTGGCTGTCGCCAGCCGAGCACCAGAAAGTGGATCAGAAGGACTAAAGCTTTCGTTACGACGTAAAAGCCACGAAAAAAAACTATGCAAAATGGGGAAAGGGGCAACGTGCAGCGTATGTACTTTAGGGGGGCGCTAAAACGGTTAGTCTGGCACAATTTAGTCCAAATTCAGGTTCTTTTAATGTCACAATTTTTCACAAGTTTTCTTTGCAGTTTGTAGTTTTCAGTAAGTTGAACTGGTTTATTACCAAGAAGGAATGATTGAAGAACTGGTGTTATCCAGGTTAGATGGTTCTGGTTTGCCTTATGTTTGGACATGGTAAACATCTCAAATTGTTGATTTTGTAGCAACGCCATTGATTTTGCGTGTGGGAGGTTCCTGTGAATGTCTTACCGATGGAAATGGATCAAACGCTAAAAAGAAAGTCCCAGTTATACCAGCTTGATCACTGGCAGCGGTGATGAGTGACGACGAATGATTCCGAGATGGTGCCAACAGCTCTGTGGGCAGAGAGTGATTATTATTGGAATGGAAGGGCAGTTTATGAACACGAGGGTCATGCAGGTCTTTGCCACCGAGACTCGGTCAGAATTCACCAACCATGAACTGAGACGTGAAAACAGGGAATTTTCCAGGGTCCTTCCGGTCAGATCATGGGACAGTGGTCAGAGCTTTTCTGTTGGTTTATTTTGAAATATTGAGGATGGTTTTTCCAGAACATCCAACCTTTTAAGAAAATCAGGATATTTTCGACAGAGCTAATTAAATCTACTCCACAAATCTATGAGAACAACAACAGGATGTCAAAACCATAATAGTGTTTCGAGCCGCTCTAACCCCAAACTCTTCATCCACGTTAACACGTACATACGATACGTTCAGGGACCAGGGTCCACGGATCACATTTTTGGATATTTTGACAAAGTTCTTTCTCATTTTTCTGTGTTTAAACACCAACCAGGTATAAAAACATTCTTGCCATCTAACAGCAACTAAAGAGTTGAGTAATAATGCATCATGGACAAAAGTTCACTGAATTAATCAAGAGGATTTTACCAGATAAACACCGTCCTGGCGCTAACTCATACTGAACAATTAGCAACATGAGGAGTCCACTGAGGCCTCCCTGTCAAATTACAACTAAATCTACTCAGAATAAGAACGATAATAATGAAATGTTACCACAGTCTATAGTAGAAGGAAAAATCCTCGGGTACAACTAAAACTAACCAACAAAAAGATGGCGAGTGCCTAGAATCCGGTGGGTGGTGATCCTTTTGTAAAAGAATAAGCAGCACAGCATGCAGCCGTGTCATAGATGAAGTAAGAAAATGGAGGGAACTCTGAAGCTGCATCCTCTTTGTGCTGCACCCTTTCTATAGAAGGCACTGTGGGTGCATCGCCGTCTTTAAAGTGTCTCGGAAGCCGTTGCCCCTTCTGTCTGCTTTCTGAGCGTCAAGCCAGTTTGTGCCGGTTCTGCCGCCGAGCAAGGCGCCTTCGCTAAGTGCGTCGTGGCCACTTTGGAGGCCGCATGTCTTTCGTTATTCCAACAGTGACTTCACCTTGTGTGCTTCTCGTTTTGATTGTAAAACACCAGCTGCGGAGCAGTGTGGCAGGGACAGCAGCCCAGCATCAACTAGAGGTAGAGGTAACTAACCCAGTAGACTATGTTAAAGAGCAAGAAGGATGTGGGGAAAAAGACCCGGGAGTAGGAATCCAACTCCCGGATGTTGACGTGGACCCGGCCTCTCCTCCAGCCACCTTCTTTACACTCCTCGTAGCAGCAGAAGAAGCTGGTGCAGTCTTTGCCATCCAGACACTCATACAGGCAGTTGTCCTCGTAGTCGTTCCAGAAGAGGGAGTTGCCCATCGGCATCATGGGTCGTGGGGGCAGAGTCATGGTAAAGGATGAGTAAGCCTGTGGTTGGTTAAGAGGAGGAGGATTAGAGTACAGAACTGTAAACCTTTGAAAGTCTGGCAGGTGGCTACAGTAAGAATCCGACTGTTTCTGGTCGATCCACGATGTCGAAGACCACAACAGAAGTCAATAAGGAACTAGCAACCCAGAGGTAAACTGGCTCAGCAATCAACAATGTTAAAATGAAGCATACGGCGCGCTGCTTTAATCCGACTGGTCTCTATGACTTTGTAATTTGCATTATTTGGTCGTGTTCACGTGACTTTTAAATCTTTTTAGTTGGTTTAATGTCCACAATTGAACATTTAAACTGTTGAAAAATTGGATGAGGGTTTGACTGCTGGTGTGACTTTTGACTTTTAAACAAATATGAATCCTTTCACAGAACTGCATAGAATTGCTGAATGTGATCTATAAGTCATTAGATATGTATGGCTGTGACTTCCACCCTCTTTATATCCTGTGGGACAGCCCACATAAGGTAAAATCTTCTGATCATTTCAGCACTCTGCTCTTAAACGATGAGTGGGAAGCGATGGGGGCCGCAGAAACCGTTTTTTTGTGTAGTAAGAGAGATGGCGGAGTGGGCGGCACAAAGGGGCTGTGAATATGACAACCCAGGCTGGAACACAGCGCAGGGAGAGCCAGGAACGAGGAGTGTGACACACTTTAATTGTTGAGCTTTGTACCTCCGAGACATTCAGCAGAACTCCTCGACTTTGGGAGGTAATGAAGAGGGAGACGTGGAGGGAGGGCGGCCAACAGCGGCTGACTCAATCGAAGACGCATTGAAAGCTTTGACGGCAGGTTCAGCCTCGAGAGCACCCACGCGGATGGGGCCGTTTCCGTGGAGCTTTTTAAATGGGCTTGGACATGCTCCCAGAGACGCATACAAAAACGTACATTCCATAGACATAACATCACCTGGCTCAATGAGTGTCTGAAGGCACTAAACGCAACATTTAGGAGCAATAAAATGCTGTTTTACCCACACTGCTCATCAACACAAACGCCTCATAGCTGTATTGGTTCATCTGGTGGCACAAATCTGGCAGTACCTGGGTTTTGTTTGAACTCTTGTTTTCTTGTTTGTTCACCACTAGGGTGTTTAGGACTGAGGCGTTACCATGGTTCCCACAAACTCACCTTGCTATAAGAGGTGGCGATATATTTGATTTAAACTAAATGCAAACCAGGGTTTTGACCCAATCCGGCACCATCAGGTGTGGTCTGTTTATTGCCACGGAAAAACAAACTGAATCGCAGCTGAATAAATGAGGCGCTGTCAGATCAATATGAAGGCAAATGTACACAGGCACCATTTCTTTTAGCATAGTTGCTTTACATTTAGATGGAAATTTAGCTACAAACCAAGTAGAAAGGCTCCCTTTTGATATATATCATAAAGATAAGTCATTTAGAAGGAAGTGAATGGAAATACATTTGAACATTCCCGCATGAGAGGAACTAATAGATTGAAACTGATCGATACTGTTGCCATCCACCAGGGGGTGATCACAACGATCTGGCTCAGGAATACCAGAGTGGTGACGCTCTTACCTTTCTCCGGGTTTTAGGAGGAGGTCGTCTTATGCTGTAGAAATAGTAGTTCAGCATGGCGTACTCGATCATGGCAGCGAACACAAACAGGAAGCAGACGGTGACAAACAGATCCAACGCCGTCACGTAGGACACGCGCGGGAGCGAGTTCCTCGCCACTGTGCTCAGTGTGGTCATGGTCAACACGGTGGTGATGCCTAGTGAGCACAGGAGAAACACTGTCAGGATTTTAGGAGCAGGTCATGCCCTCGTTAAGCAGAGGAGTAAAACCAGAATTATGCAGAGATATGAAACCAAACCCTCCCCATGACACTCAAATAGAGCTCTGAGCTACCGTGAGACTGACTGATTTATTGGTTGGAGCAGATGCAGATTTTTCTGCCGCTGTGGTTTTTATAATCTGAACAGTCAGCAGTTTCTCCTTCTTTTTGGAGGGATTTTTTAGTTTTCATCATGGACTTTTAATGTGGTTCCCTTTCTGCTGACGTAGGATTTTTCCTCTTTCTGTGTCTCACTGATCCCCATGTTCCCCTCCTCTCTCGCCATCAGCTAGACCAGGCAGAAGGCTCGACTGTCCTTAACCTGTCTGCAGCACACGATCAGATCTATTATCATCATGTCAAAGAGCTAAGCTAATGCTTCCGCTAGAACACTAAGCTCCAACCACTCTGCATACAAAACAGCATCTTCATGCCTTTAGCATCAATTCTTCTCTCTGCTCGCATGCTACCCTGTTTCCATCGAGCAAATCAAAGCTTGCGAGTGTGGATTCCCTTGAAGGAGGTGATGTAACTGTCATGCAGAAGCGCCTCTGCCAGCTACACACACACACACACACACACACACGCGCGCGCACGCACACGTATGATGGCGTCATGTTCTCAGCCTTTGAACTTTTATTTCAGACCTCATCTGAAATACTTCCAAAAAGTTAAAGAGCTTGCGCGACTGATCTGTTGCTCACTTTAAAAACACAGACGCTGGATTTAAAGTGCATGCTCTGTATCAATAATTCAAACTGCCAACAAAATCCTGTTTTCTAACCGTTTCTCGATGAGACAACTGGGAAAAAGTTTGCAAGAGTTTGAAGGTTTTTAGAGTTTTGGCGATGTTGATCTGCCGCCTCTCACGGCTCCGTCTCTCACCTCTGTGTGAGCCATGCAGGTAAAACGGGGATCAAGATGATTTAAATCCGTCCAACTGAAATTATGGGGCAAAACTCCTTTACAGATCACATATTCAGATGAGCCTCGAAACGTAAACATTAGCTTGAAAGCTAAAGCGAGAACAAGTTCAGCCGCTTTTCTCAAGTCACACAGCAGATTGGTAGGTGATAAAACAATATACAGTATATAAGCCAAATAAGGTGCTCGCCGGGCAAGATCAATTCTTTCAGACAGAGATGACACATATGCCCAGCGGAGGTATCGATATCCTGTGACACACACACACACACACACACACACACACACACACACACACACACACACACACACACACACACACACACACACACACCCTCGTAAGACTTCCCTCTCATCCTCCTCCATCCCTCTCTCTCCCTTTCATCCCCGTCTCCCACATGTCTTTTATGGCAGAGGCTTCAACTGTTTTTGCCCATGGTTTCCATAGAGACGAGAGGCTCTATTTCGGGCTACCTCCTCTGGTCGAGTGTTCGTCTAGACTCCCCCCAATTAGATTCGAGCACCAAACCAGGTGCGCCATCAACCCTTAGCTTCTGTCTTAAACCTCAAATCCCAGGGATCGGCGCTACAGCAACAGCTTTCACTGTACGCTTGAATCCACTGTGTGTGAACACACGTCGCCATCTTTGATCTATAGAAGACAACTATAGATAAAAGATGTGAGGAAGATGCTGCGCCTGAGCCAAGCGAGTATCCTGCAGACATCCTGAGAGTGGAAAACAATCCTGATGGTGTGATCACACCATTGTTACAGCAAAGAAACTAAGACTGCCTTTTAGAGGCGCACCAGGAGGGAATGAATTATTACCATGGTGTGAGCACAGAGAGGAATGTCAGGCATGATATATTAAAAGATGCACAACTGTCTCCCAATTTTACGACAGTGTTGATATGTATTAGATGTTAGAAGAGTTTTACTGCCAATTATTGGCCTGTCAATTCATCCGTTTGGTCAGATTTATAATTTTCCCAGTATTCAGCAAACAATAAGGAATGCTGTTCGTTTATTGTCAGGGGAAACCAGGCAACATCTCGGCATCAGCATTTTCCAGGATATATTTACTACATCCCCAAATAAACCCAAAATAAGTTTCTTGGAAATACTCTTCAGTTTTTAATGGCTGCTTCAGCGTGTTTGTTTTCAGATCGCAGCAGCTCACGCGTAATTATCTGTGTCGGCTAATGTGAAGTTCAAATTATGCCTCGAGAATAATTAAAGTGGAATGAAAGTCGGTATTATTCAAGAAAGTTAAAGAGGCTTTCCTCTAGCACGCATCCAACTGCAACCTCTGAGTGTGGCGCAGCATCCGTGTGAACCGGGAGCGTATTTGTTTGCGGTAATTATGGAGATGTTTTCAAATTAATGTGCCAGTGATTGAGGTTAAAATGCCACACACGGCAGCTTTGGTCTGATCTGATTAAAAGTGTTTGGTGCGCGGGGCGGAGGTCTCGACATCCAGCATGTCTGACGCATATAATCAGCCTGATGGTCCTATAAGTTTCCCTGTGACCGAGAAACGCCTTAGCTCTTCTCATTCGCACGAATCCGAGGGCAGAAAACAATTTCTGGTATCTTAATCTCAATATATGTGCCAACATTTGTTAGCTTGCGGCTAACTTGACTTTAGTTTGTACCACATGGCCATCTGGTGCCACAAAAAGCTCCAAAAGAGAGTTCTACAATTGTTGTAGCGAGCTATGCTGAAGAGAACATCCATCCAACTCCTTCCACCGTGCTACTGATGTATGTGCACCATCCCTGATCTTAAAGCTACCGCCTCCTTCCCTGGAGGAATGTTGTCAGTTCCTAAAAACATACAGACACATCGCTGCTGACAAGCGCTAGATGGAGGTTTTCCCCAGCTGCTACAGCTACCCCCCCCCCCCCAAACCGCTGCCAATTTGCGCTAAATATTTTTTGTTGACGGCGATAGTTGCTCGGCTCCAAATAGTTCGGATGACAGAATCTGTTATTTTCATGAAAGCCCCAAGCGACAGGTTCAGGTTCCAGAGGAGATAATTGGTTGACATTGTGTCTTTTGGAAGTAAATTATAATGTTGAAGCCTTGATATCTGGCTGAGTGGTTTGGCTCTTTGTGCCGTTGACGTTGCTAAACGATAGAGGCTAACAACAAACATGTTCTTGCTTTTGGAGCCAGCGTGGACATCTGCCCGCAAATAAACACCTCAGTTCATCTCCAGGTGGACGTATGGAGCAGAAAGAGTCACATGTGTCACTATTGAGATGATAATAGTCACATGACCTTTGAGATTTTACAGTCATTTACAAATGATCTCCCTCCACCTCTTTTTAGCCTCGGGATTGATGTAGAGGCCCTACTGAAGGTGAGGGCGATGTCCTGTACCACAGAAGAAAAGGGCTAAAGCACTGCTAAATGCTCAGGAATGAGATAAAAAAAACAACAACATGCACAGCCGTTAGAAACTCTACATATGACGAAGGCATGGTCACATTGTGTTGAACCAGGAAATACATGCTCACATTCAATTCCTTTGCAATAATTCCCTGGAGGTTAGAAATTGGTTGTGTCATATTTATCAGTGTTTTCACCAATGTTACTCCTCAGTTCAGGTCTCATCCAGAGGCAGCAAAGGCCCGTCGGCCGGCGGTCGGTCATTGTGGCTGTTGCCCCGGGTTGCACAGAACCATTGATGGTATGTCTCTGCGGAAATGTCGAACTTTGCCTTAGCGCCTCCCGCAGGTCTTAGCAGCGATTAGATCAGCCTTCATCCATCGCTGATCTCCATAGCAACAAGGGAATTAGTCTGCAGGCCCATTGTGCCCGTGTGTTGCCATGCAGTCAAATCGTAAAACATACTTTTCAACGTCCTCACTTTGTTGAGACACCAGCATTTTTGGTCCTTTACAGGTGGGATGAGAGGTGGATTGAGAGGTCTGTCAGGCAAAGATCTCAATGATCGCCCAGTTTAGCTAATTTAGAAGCCTCCAGTATAACTCACAGGCCCTGAAGCCCCTTCTAGAGTTGTCATGCTTCCTCTGTCCTCTGTGGAAAGGGGAAAAAAATTCAAGGTGATACTGTAACTTTGGTTGCAAAAGATTTACAAAAAAGTGATGAAAAAAACCTGATGAATTTGGGGGATGATGCTCCTCCCAGTTTCCCTTGATGGCCAGAGGTTTGTCCTCCTTCAGCTTCTTCCTCACAAACCATCAAATATAAACATCAAATGACCTAATAACAAATGTGATTTCTACATATGATCTCATATTCTGCTCCTCTGTAGTCCCAAGTTGGACGCAAACCAACCTAACTTTGATCTATCGCCCCCGGCCTACTTTCAGGTGGTAACAGAACAATCGCTGGCAACATTAAATCTACTGGAAACCAACAATGGTAAAAACACTAATAACAGACAAAAATGAAAACAAATTCTACACTTTGAACTAAATGTGGCAACATGTGTTATTTTGTTGTTCTGGTGCGTTGTGGTGTTGTGGTGTGTGCACTCACCCCCATAACTGAGGGCATTATTGTGAATGAACTGAATGCGAGTGTGTATTTCATGGTTCCACACTGCCTTCGTCTCACACACCATGACCCACACAATGGAAGTCTGGAAGGCTCTTGGCTGCTGGCTGTGACAGGCATTCACCTGTGAGTCATGTTAAATAACCTTAGAGACGGAGCCGGAAGGAAATGGGTTCGAGTCGACGTGATACCAGCCCACCAGCTGAAGTAAGACTGCGGTGCAACGACCCTAACCTGCTTGTAACCAGCAGGTCTAAATGATCACCTTTTTCTCAACGGCAGCATTTCAGTATTTCTGCGGCTCTAGTCTGTAAATGAACATTTGCTCTGCTGTCTTTCTTGATCTGCGCTTGATGTTCGACTGTCAAAGCCCCAACTTTCATCAGTCCAAGAGAACAAAAGGAGAAAGAAAGACGAGCAGACCGCACGCCTGACACATTGTGCTATTAAGAGCAGCAGAGCGCCAAATAATGGGCCTTTGTGCTCTTCATTCCACTGTTTTATGCAATTATCAGTTTCTAAGGCTTTGGTAGCAAACAGAAAGACCACCAACAGTCTGGTGTTCAACTCCTGGCAGACATACATGGAAGACTAAAAGAAATTCTGTAGGGTTGGACGTGCTGGGCTAAAGGTGCCCGCAGGCGCTAATGTGGCCTTGGTGAAGACGGAGGGCCAAATATGGAGGTCTCAGAAGATGAAGTTCATGAATACAGGGGAATATAGTTGCATAAATAGCAGTGAGTGACGAGCTGAAGCTCAACGGCTCCGGTGGAATCCACAGGAAGGTCCATATTCAAAAGGTGTGGGATTGTTAATACTTGAATACTTCAGATCCAATCAACAGCCATGGTTTGTAATTAAAAATCATGCATTTCACCTTCAAGCAGCACTTTACCAAATAAGTTACCCGATTAAAACCTCCTTTAATTCAGGATTTAGGCGTAGAATCACTGCACAGCCTGTGGACCAACAGTCACAGAACCAGCCCAACAAACACAGCTCGTCGCTGCCACACCCAGCCAAAATGTCATTCAGCCCCAACGTACGACAAAAGATCAGAAAGTTCTCCACCCCTTAGGCAGCTAGTCCCAGTAGCCAAGCTGCCTCCATGACAGCGAGAGAGAATGACCTGAAGCTGCCGCTGGATCATCTACTCAGTGACCTCAATGAGCTGGTAGCGAGTACCCATGGAGCAGCTAGCCTTGGAAGAGGCCCGGCTACTAGCTCAGCGCTGCAGACAGTATTCCCAGCCACACCGACTCGCCCAGAGCGAGATCTCAACAACGGTAAACTCTCCTGACCCCAGACACGAAGATACTGAAGCCTTTCGGAGCTTTGGCCTTACCGTTGACGATGGAGTTCAACGGGACAGAGGTGATGTCAGCTGGTCATTTTGTGCAAGAAGCAGCAACAGATAGTAGCAACATGCAGCTGAAAAGATGATTTAACAGACTTCTGGTTTTTGACAAATTAAACTAACCCAGGGATTATGGTAAGATATTTGAAAGCCGCAAAGACAGCGAAGAAAGAAGAAGAAGAAGAAAGCGGGTTTAAACCAGCCCCTTTTTTCTTTGTTGGTGTAAAATGGCAGATTAAAAAGTCTGAATAAAACAATTATTCGCATTTTTGAAACTGATAATAATGAAGAAAATATGCTAAGATCTACTGCTGAGTGTGATGATGGATTTTTCAAAGTTCCATCGAGACTTACCTCAACAACAGGGAACAGTGTCACTTCTTCATCATCGTCCTTTAAAGTAAATAAGCTAATGGCGGGCATGCAGCGTGGGAGGACAGTAAATAAAGAAAAAAGAAAATGAACACTAATGGGATGAAATGAGGCTTTAATGTGAAACGTGCTGATTTGTCAGAGGAGCAGACATAAAATGAAGATAGACATGCAGACAGACACAGACACACATCACGCTCGTGTCCGAGCTTTTGTGTTATGTGACAGAAAAAGTTCCCCAGCACAGAAGTGATAACATCGTTTTTCAGTCCCAAATAATTGAACAAGAAAATAATGCTAACGCTAGCAAGCAGGGGAAATCTGACACTGAATAAGAGCCTCGGCTCAATGAGGGGATTTAAAACTCAACTCAAATAAAGTCTGAGCTGAGTTGAAGACTGTTAGCTGCTGTTGAACGGATGGATACCGAAGGTAGGAGAAAAAGAAAAAAGAGACTGGACAGAAAAGAGAAGAAACACGCAAAAGAGACACACGTATAAGTGTATAAGTAGGTTCTGAATGTGCCTGCGGAAATCTGCCATCTGTCTCCTGAAACAGCTCCCTCTCGATATTGAAATACAGCGGCAGCAACGTGCTGGGACGGAGCCGCTGCATACCGAGGGCGGTCCTCGCCGGCGTGGCGTCGCTCTTGATCCAGAAGGAGACCCAGGAGAGGACCACGGTCAAGATACAGGGGATGTAGGTCTGGATGGTGAAGTAGCCCATACGTCTGCTCAGGTCGAAGTAAACCGTCATCAACACGTACTCGCCTGCAATTGGAAGGAAAACAATGAAATATTAGCAACGACACACAGGCAAGCGACGCCCTCTCATATCTTATTTATTACAATTAAGACCATAAAATCTGGCCCTGGTGCTGACAAATACAGAGAGCCCGGAGAATGACCCCTGAGGAAGGCTATGGACTAAAACCTGCCGCCCTCTCAATGGAGTTGAACTGACCCTGACAGGCTGTCGCTCCAACATGCTCCTCAGAGGTGTGTGAAGCTATTCTGAGATCTGAGAGTCACCAGTAGCTCCAATTAAAATGCTTTCAGCGCAGACGGCAGCCAATAAGTCCCAGCGGCGTGCGTCATTGTTGTTATTCTTGGTTACACTGAACTTCTGAAGTCTTGAAATAGGCCACAATCGCTGAAGGTCTGATCATCTGGATCAAAGCAGCAAACAGGCAGAAGTCGGGAGAAGAGGCTGGTGGACAGTAACACGTGTGGCGAGGAGGAGGAGAGAGGAGACGAGGAGTAAGGGAGCGACGGAGGAAGGACGGATCCCGATGCTGCCAGAACGGCGTGAGGGCTGAGCACTAAAACGCACCGCCAGCGAGACGCTTCCATGTGGAGGATGCGGGGTTGAATAAAACATCTGCAGCGGAGCGCCGCGGCTCATTCCTTGGAGGAGCCGAAAGCTCGTTTTAATTGCCAGGTGCAGAGAACACAAGCGTGGCGTCGCCAGAGCCGTGCAGATGAATGTTTGTTGCTTTCAGACTCACAAATGTGGATCAACACTCGGCGGCGGCACCCCGACATTTCCTTTGTGAAGCTGACAGCTGTTTCCTGTCTGGGCTCACTGAATGCCACCAAGACGGGAGGTTCTCTAACCCCCATCAGAAGGTAGGCCGGGGCCACTGAGCCTGGAACCTTCAGAGATGGATCTGAATTTGGGGGGTTCTCGACCAGACACAGGTGATTCTCCATCCAGTATGATCAGAGATTGACCTGGGTTCTAGTCTTATTCTCACCAGAGGAGGGTTTTTGAACAAACACAGGTGGTTCGAAACCCAGCACAGGGGGTTCTAAATCCAGCACAGGGGGTTTAAACCCAGCACAGGGGGTTCTAAACCCAGCACAGGTGGTTCTAAACCCAGCACAGGTGGTTCTGAACCCAGCACAGGGGGTTCTAAACCCAGCACAGGGGGTTCTAAACCCAGCACAGGGGGTTCTAAATCCAGCACAGGGGGTTTAAACCCAGCACAGGGGGTTCTAAACCCAGCACAGGTGGTTCTAAACCCAGCACAGGTGGTTCTGAACCCAGCACAGGGGGTTTAAACCCAGCACAGGTGGTTCTGAACCCAGCACAGGGGGTTCTAAATCCAAACCAGGGGGTTCTGAACCCAGCACAGGGGGTTCTAAACCCAGCACAGGGGGTTTAAACCCAGCACAGGGGGTTCTAAATCCAGCACAGGGGGTTCTGAACCCAGCGCAGGTGGTTCTAACCTATTCTTAAAGAGTTGGTCCATGAGCCACTGTTACCAGAAGTGGATCTTATTTGAGCAATAATCAGCAGCGGTTCTTTGTTTCCCTGTTCCCTGACCCGTTCTTACCCAAGGTGGTTCGCAACCCTTTCTAGACACAGGCGGTCCACTGCCAGGGTTTTAGATGTGACGAGCGCATCCTCATCATTTAAAACCAACACAGAAAAGATAAGTGTTTTTTTTAAATCCCCCTGTCGTTTTAAACACCAGAAGAGGCTAAATGCAGCAAAATGCCGGCACTGGTTCCGGCAGTGTTGGCAGTGAAACAGGGCCCTGCTGGGGCCCATTAGAACACTGACCACCCAGCACGCCGCAGCAAGTGAACTGTGCAGCTGTGAAACAGATAAACAGCAGCATGGTGCTGCGTTGAGACTTGGTGAGCGCTGCGGAGCTGAAAACTTTTATTATTCTGTCCAAATAAGATCCACACTTCCTGATGTGGCAGCGACCCTCAGAGCACAAACATATGATGCCAACGCTGGTGCCCCATCAGCAGCGGACCTGATGTGACATCCTGGTGACCACCGACCTCTCTGTTGGAACAGCTGTACACACACCCGTGTAGAATCCTCATCAGCCCCCCCCCCTCACTCATGTCAGCAACGCTGGGAAAAGTCGGTGCTTTTCTATAAAATGTTGGACTTTTATTTCCTTTCATAAAGCGTTTTCCTCCCAAACAACCCAGCTGAACTGTTTTCCTTGGGCCACCGGCTCAGAGCTGCAACGATAAAAACATGCTCGTCTCTTTTCGTTCGCACACACAAAGCATGCGATCACATTCAGCATCCCAGCAGCCATGCAGCTAAACTCTCCCGACCCGCACGTTCACGCAGAATCTGTCAGGATTGATAGAATTGATTTGATGCTCGGCTGCAGATGGATAAGATGCATATCATATTGATCACAATATGATCAAAAAGTACAGCTTCATCAAATTGGCAAATGACTGTTATCAACTCTAACAAATAGCTTAAATAGCAGCTAATGCACTGACCTTCTCACACAGACTTAGAAATAGAACTAGACACAGCACCCCCCCCCAGGTGATTTTTTTCCCTCAGCAATGTCTAGGAATTCATAAATATTCATGAAAAGCCACCATCCGATTGGCCCAAATTCAGTAAATGTTCGCGAGAAGCCGTCATCCAATTGGCCCGGCGAGGTCCTGGAATCTCATAAATATGAATAAAATCCGCTATCAGGATTAGCCAAAATCTAATACATATTCATGAAAATCCTTGAAACGGAAATTTTATAAGAATATCGACGACAGGTATGAAATACCCGGCTGACTCATCAAAAATATTGATAACATAGCTTAAGGTCATTTTAAAGCTAATTCTTCTTTTGCAACAAACTTATTAACTTAGTCAGTTAACGTCGTTAATCAGTTAATTATGTCCAGGTAGACAGTGAGCAATGACTCTACCTATGCAGCAGCCATTACAACATTCTTTACAGGTTTTCCAGGTTCAAAATTTAAATACAGGCCCTAGGTGTCTGAGTTAACGTTTGTTCATTTATTTTTCTATTTTCAAGTTAATTTTGGGATACTGTTACTTTTGATATCCTGTTTATCTTTATAAACTTTCTTTTGTGTTGATATTAATATACTTCTGAAATCACTATAAACCCATTTAACCTTTTTATATTCAAAATACAATTATAATTATTAGCTATAACTACTAGCAATTAGGATTACGCTCATGTAGCCTCGCAGTTTTGATGCATAATTTATATCATTAATAGAGCAGGAGCAAAGAGCTAAACTGCACCTTCAACAGCAGGAAACTCGGCTGAGACTAACTAATCACGTGGCTCCTTAATCGGCCAATCGGATGGCGTCTCCTCATGAATATTTATGAAAACACCCAAAGTGGCAGGCTGTGCATTTTACACGTAGGCCTCCAGTGACGACCTACTTAAATTAATACACCTCATAATGGCATCAATGTGGCGTGAGAATCCATAAAGGATCCCACTTAGATGTTACATCACCTTAGGCTCATCCCGAAACACTTAATTTCCAGTGCCTTTAAAGGTAAAACAATTAAAAATGTTTGTGCAGCTATGACTGAAGTCAAATGCTAAAATAAAATAACAACAACATCATAAAATGCTCTGACTCACACACAGATCAGAAGATAATAAGCTTTAAAATGGGTTAATTTTGAGAATGACATGGGGATATCTGCAACCAAATCCTCCTCTGGCCATTGTGGGTTAAAAATACAGCAATAGTTGTTGGTAGCTAACACAGCTAGCGGGCCATGTGTTCGCAGACTCTCAGATCTGATCTGCTATCACAACTGACTGTGCCCGTTCACTTACAGCCTGTTCCCATGATTCAGGCAGATTTCTTAGAACCTGACAATAAGAACCAGAGGAGGTAGCTCAGACCCTCCTGAAACATACAACACTGGGCCGAGCGGATAATACGACATGAAGAGAACAGATTTACTGTATAACAGGTCGGTATCAGGGAGGCATGCTGTATCACTGCATATACGCTCAATGAGCCAATGCTTATTAGTATCAGTTTCATATAATTACATATAATTAATTAGGTTCAAAACTTTTTTTGCTTACCTATCCAAATGTCACTAATTCCAGCTAGCTAACAGGTAGGTCTTACGTGTCTCATTGCCATGAGAAATGCAAGGCCAAAAACCACCTGACTCGGCACAAAATTGTCCAGATGTGTTGATTAGCATTCGCAGAGTCATGTGACGCAGCTGGGCCGAGAGCGAGCTTTACCGCATTCGGACATGCTCGCTCCACTTTTCTGTGCCAAATATACACCGCTCCTGTCACAGCCAGCCGGTGTCTGACAGGCCGGCTGTGCTGATGATTGCTCGGGAAAAATTAGACGGCAGCCCGCAGGTGACGTCCAGGCAGCAGCCAATTAATGTTGCTTTTTCTGTTTCTGACAGAGCCACCTTTGCTAGCATAAACACGAGGTTCCACAACATCCAGTTGTCATTTCAATCTCATCTGCGAGTGCAGCTAATGACACGGGGGAGCTCTCATCAAATAGACCCATTAGGTCAGATGTCGGTGGAGGTGCGTTGCATGCTAATATCCAGATTCCTCGCACATTTCTGCAACCTGACTTCAGAAAAGCAGATAAGAGGGGTTTTTAGGAGGAACCTGAAATGGCAGAGGAGAACAAAGCGGGGATTCCTCTCTAGGGCCTTTTGAAGGGAATTCTACTGAAGCGATAACAACGAGGCAGAGGTCCCAGAAGGTTCTCTGTCTGGGGATCTGTCCAGTCTTCCCTCATTAAAGGGCTGCTGAAGTGTTTATCAGGCATGGAGTTTTTAAAGTGGAGACAGCGAAAGCAGCTCCTCTAAAGTTTGTCACAGTATAGATTAACGATGATTCATTTTAGCCTAATCGCTGTGTGCAAAGAGATGGAGTAGGAGGCCAGAGGTAATAAATGAATAAACGGTTAATTTTCTTTCACCGCATGAGGTAGATGCATGGGCTAGGTGTTGCTAACGAGCGTGGCGGCAGAAAAATATTTTGACTGTCCCCGATACCGCAGCGGGCGTCCATGAAAGCATAATTTGTCCAATCAAAAGCTCTCCAAATCAACTCTGCCTGCTTTAGTGACCAGAAGTTAAAACCAGCAGAATGCTTCCTCAGCATTCGTGTTGCTTGACAGACGGATGACTAAATTGCTTTGGCAATCTCTCCAACACCCTTCTCTCCCGGACAAACTGATCCATCCCTCCTGTTCAGCGTCCCAAAACCTCTCCCTCCCAGAATATTCATCGACGTTTAGTTGAAATAGGTATGTTTGTGCACTCTTAAACAAGGTCAAGGATCCCCACCTCGAGCTCCTTTCCTCCTCCTTCACTCACAAACAGTCCTTATTAACACATTCAAATCAGGCGTCAAGGGTCGCCTGGAAGCGGGAGCAGGAATTTGTCCACCGCACGCCATCTGCGGCTGTGATTACCGGCACCTGGCGGCGCGAGCGCGTTTTTCCACCTGCCTCAACACGGGACGGGGCTAAATAAAACCGTCAACGAGGACGGGGCCTGATAACGGCGGCAGGGGAGAGCGGGAAAAGGAGTGAATAATTAAACCTCCCTTTAAATCTTTAATCTTGGTGATTAATGTCAGCGGAAAAACCTATTTGCCCTCACACCTGAAGGGAATACTTATGAGAGCCGAGTGTGTAGAAGCATGGTTACATCCATGAGCGTGGCGTTTATGCTAAGGAAGGCTGCCGTTCGTGGACTCCTGCTAGTTCAGCTGTTTAGCAGCATGTGAGACCTCTGCCCTCCTCTCAGCCAGAGTTTTAAATGAACATCGACCAAACGACCCCGAAGGGCGACCCGCCGACCTTGAAAATGCAAGTCCCACCTGCTGTCGTCGTCAGCATATCGGTGGTGTTCCGCAGTCCCATGAAATCAAACTGGTAAAGCCTCCAGTACTTCTGGTCCGACGTCGCCACAGAGTTCCGATTCCACTTGTAGATGATCTCGTCTCGTGGGTAACCGTCTGGAAATAAGGAGTTCGAAGCATAAAAGACACATTTCAGAGGAAGCACATCAGTTCACCATAACGCAGTGGATGATGAAGTGTTCATTGTTCTGTGGCCCAGACCTGGATAACACTATCCGTGTTATCCAACATGTCATTTGCATTCTATAAGCCAATCGGAACCTGACTCTCCTTTAAAGTCTGAATTTCTATGCGTGTAACGCAACTCAAAAACTTGAAAAACTTGAAAGAGGCACGACATGGCGTCCATGATAAACCCGCCCTGCCTACATGTAATATGACACTTCAGACGTGTGAAAGCACTCTTCCACCAAGGAGCCGAGAGGTGCTGATGAGAGGGTTGACCAGAACGCTCCAGCTGTGGTTCACGTTCTCAGGCTGCAGGATATTCACGTCGGTCCTCGGGTTAAGTGGGAAAACCAGGAGCTGCGTCTGAGCGTGTCGCTAATGAGTTTAGCACTTCTTGCTGTTGTTGTTTTCGCGAATACTCGTTTCCCAGGAGCCATTTTGACAATCTTCCCTGTGTAGTTTATTTTGAACAGAAAATAAACATCTAAACCCCAAGTATTTGTTGTTATTTCCCTTGTTCCATTTTTAGAGGAGGTTTGCTGAGGCAAATCTTGAGTGCTGTGTAGAACATAAAACCGGATGATTGACCATCAAAGGCGCGCTATGCGATCTTGTGTGACGTCACATTCGAAATAAAGACAAAACAATGCAGAGCAATTCCCCCCCAGCGTTTCAATAACTGGCACCAAGAGGCATCAAATTTGAATGTCGCAAAATGGCTACCCCCCCCCCCCCCCCCCCACACACACACACACACACACACACACACACTTCTCCAACAACCATCTAACCCGTGATTGGCCAGAATGTGGTTTGTTATGTTTTAGTGCACAGCTGGTCTCCCTACTGTGTTTTCCCAAGACTGGGCCATTTCCAGAGTGTATTCTAAGAGAATGCAGTTGGCAGATCAAGGGGAAATGCAATTTGAAATCCATGCAAGATCGCATAGGGCACCTTTAAAGGAACCCCGTCGTGGCTCTGAAACGGCTTAATAAGTGGAAGTCAGAGTGGAAGTGCAGCGTTTTTTTATATATATTACTTTAGGAAGCAGGTAGGAAGCGCCGCTGATTATATCTATAAATGTAAGAAACACACACGCATTTGCAACAGCATGATCTCCAGAGAGCGTCTAGGAATAGCACAGCACATCTCATCAAGCTGCAAGTGTCACTTCATGCACTAGAGATGTGCACGTGTCACTGATGTCATCTACGATTAACACCAGACGTTCTTGGATTTGGACCCTCTACAGCAGCAGTGCTCGGTATTCCGATCTCGACCGACACACCCGTTCTCCTTTTCTGAAGTCTGAAAACTCCTACGGAACTTTCAGCAGGAGCCTTTCAATGTATATCTCCTAAAAGGATGTAAAGAACAGCACCAATTAATTAACGAGAACCCACCACATCCACGCAGACTTGGTGGGACTTTTTTGGGATGTCACAATTGAAGTGCAACTGTCTGATCTGTCTCTGCTAATCCAAAGAAGGAAGTTGCAAAGAGGCACTTACAAAAACTAGGAAAAATGTTACCGTACAAAATAAAGTTAGCTGCATTTATATCAGGAACGCCAACACAAAATTATGTATAAAGTGAGTCTGACAGACTCTAAAGTCCCTATAGACATCATGTACTTTAAGATCGTTCTTATTTGGTAAAAGACGAATCTATTTACAAAACCTTGAACCATTATTACCGAAGAAAAGGAAAATAGACCACAGATTGAATATTTTACGAAACAAAATGGGATATTTTGATTTAGAAAATACTATCCAATAATTGGCATGTACTTTTCCTGAAAAGTGAAATAATTGTTGTAGGTGAAAAATGTGGATCTGCAGAACTAGTGGTGGCCCCGCTGAAGCGTGAGACGGGCCACATGTGGACCGCGAGCCGCGCGTTTGTCGTGCCTGATGTGAAGCACACTCACTCACTAAACACACGTTTTTCTAGAAGCAGCTCTCAAACCTCTTAAGTGCTTGAGTAGATTCAACAGCAGGCGAACAGGTAAAGGGGCTCAACAACCATCCTGCCAATAAAACAACCGTCCCCTTCAACAGCCGCGCCGCAGCTGCTACATCTGGACCCACAAATTTAGGGCTGTGATTTTTTAAAGCTTTGTGATTGACGTGAAACTTCAGACCAGCATACAGCTCCCGTCTTCATGACACAAATAGCATACTTCATGCATAACAGCTATATGGATCAGTGCTGGGACGCCTGTTCTTTAAGATGTGAGGGTTGTAATAACCATGATGGGGATAACAGCAGGAATGAGTGCTTATAATCAGCCGTAAAGCTTTTTGAAGCCTCCTGCTGTTTCCATAATAACCGCAGTCACTTTGAATGACAGCAGCACGAGAGTGCGACAAACCTCCGAGAGGTGAATATAAAACCTGCGTCTGGCACAGTGTCGGGCGGCATTCATCGGGTCCACGTCTAATGCGAAAGAAAACACTCAGATTTGCATCCATTTGTAATCTCGGACGTTTTCAATGAAGTTCCATTCAGGCTTCTAAATGAAGTGGGCTTGAAAGCCAATGAAATTTAGTTTTAAACCAGCAACCAGCTGGAAACTATTATTCAGTTTAAAAAAAGGCCACTCTGCTGTTGCCAGCAACATGTTGAAACAAGCTAGGAGCAGATGATGTGACAGAAATCCGGCTTTACACTGATGCTTTAGGTGTCCTTGGCGTTAAAAACCGAGGAGGTCCAGCCGTTTCTGCTTCCCTCAACAAGTTTTTCCCCTAAAAATGATTCAACAAGCTCTGGCAAACGGGCACAGACAGATAGTTTGACTTTGTCCGTTCGCTCAGGTGTAATTAACCCATACACGCCGGCCATTTGGAGCACTTTCATCCAAATGTGAAACACGCGGTGGGAAAAAGCCTCACGTTTAGGAGAACTTTCTGCAAAGACGACCGGAAATTAGAATTCCTGTTGTTTGTATTTATCATCACACCACACGGAAATCACAGTAAGCTGAGATGGGAATTCAAATACGCTAATACACCAACTGACGAATCCAAAAAAACTTGAACTTTAATTGGCTGCTAAATCCCTGAGAAAAACATCGGCCTTGGTCTCCACAAAACAATATAAGCCGCGTGTGTTCAGAAAGATTTAATTGATTAGCTAGAGTCAACACCGAGTGGAGACTCCCTCAAATATCTGTCGTCTCATCAGGTAACGGTTATTACTGAAATTAAATCAAAGCTATCGGAGGACGTCTGGTCCGAGAGAATGAGCCGTCTCACCAAAGCAAATGTGATTTCAGTGCTTTTTAGGTGTCATGTAATGTAATAAGCCTGCTTAATGGAGCAATAAACACTTACAAGACTTTGGCACTTCTAATGTCGCCATTAGGGCGTGTGCCTTCGTTTGTCGGGATTTTGGTGGCGCCGCGGCGCCTCAACATAAAAGGAGTTGGAGTGAGTGCTTGCAAATGGTTGTAAACATCTAAACGTTTTTGTACGTCCTGCTAATGAGACAGGATGGGGTTTGTCTGCGATTTCAGCCTGAATCACAAATTTCATCTGAGAAGGAGCGCTGTTCTAAGAATACATTTCCCTCGTTTGTTACCGCTCTGACGACGCAGCTCTGAATCACGGAGCCGCTCAAAGCCGGGCGCCATCATTAGCGCAGCCGAGGCTCTGCTTATGTGGTCGACCTTGCTGTGGCCCGGAACTCGGTCCTCATCTGAGTCCTCTGCATTTCCGCAGGGGACGAACGGAACAGCAACCCTCTTTTAGCATTTTAAGCCAAAATGTTTGTGAATATGTGAAGGAGATGCTCAATGAGATTTGGAAACGTGTTGGTGATTCTTTTTTTTTTTTTTTTACACATGATGTTGAGTAAATCCTGCCGTCGATGATTCGTAAATGTTTACGGTGGTTTACAGATTGTGGGAGGGCTTTTATGTTAGCCACCATCGCTATACAGAACCTTGGTGGCATCAGCTGGAGCTGCGACACCAAAAACAAATGTTACATTTTGTTTGATGTGTGACAGCTTTCTTTTATCTCAACATTTAGAAACATTTCTGACTGATTTCTGGGTGTTTTGCTTGTATTTTAGACCCCCCCTCCTTTTTCTGTAATTGTATAGTGGCTACAAACCCTAAAAGAGAACCCATTTGGCCAGCTTCATGTTCTGTCCACTTTAATCTTTGTCGATGTCGCTGTGTCAGACCAGTGAAACAGATTCTTGTGGTTTCATGACAATATTGACAAATATGTGGTTAATGACCTGCTGCCCACCGTACTGCTGACAAAGATCTCACATTTTCCATTCATCACCATTTATACCACCATCATTTCCTTGATTATCAAGGAAAAATAAACTTGTAAGGCACAAAAGCTTAATTATCATCTTAATGGGCTGGTTATTATCCAGTTTGTATAAAAGGTAAAAGACTTCTGAAAATGTATGAAAGCTTATTAAATTAAGGAAGTCAGCGAATTAACAGATATTTAAATTGAGAAGTTAAAATCAAAAGGAAATTCAGGCAACTAAATTGATTTGGATTGATCTTTTAGGCCAACAGAAATTTGCATCCTAAATGAAAGCAGTGCTAATTTATGAAAGACTATAGGTTGTATTTGCAGGATCAAACTCTCACCTTCCTGCTCATGAATTGAGGAACAACAACCTGGATGAGCTCTCATCAAGGAAAACAGGAAATGACAATGCGTGTAGGACTGATTTTTGGAGGCATCCATTAACGACACTCACCACTGTGCCTCAGGGGAAGCTCCAGTGAAACAGAGGAAAAGCAGACTTCATCTGGTCTAAAGCAAATACACTTCAGGCTATTTTTTGAGGGCTACAAATAGGGAAGGAGCTGCTTTATCTACAGACTGAGCAGCCGCCTGTGTGGAGGGAAAATGCAGGTGAAGAGTGAGAGTCCAGCCCAGAAAAAGAGAAAAATTAAAAGTAACTAGTTAAGCTCCCGGATCAGCCCCGCAACAATTCCGGCTGCTGCTCTCACTTTCCTGCTGAATCCTCGGAATGTTAATGGCTCCGGGCAGCTCCGACGCCGGATGATTGAAGAAGTCATCAAGTCGTCTGTTTGCTGAAACTCCGAATGTATCAATCACGGATGGTCCTCGTGTGGAGACACCAACAGCCAATCTAGATAACGTCTCACCGATATGTGTGTGTGTGTGTGTGTGTGTGTGGGTGTGTGAATATTCACAGCTGGAGAAGACGAGAGGACAGGAGTGCTCGTCCATGGGGAAATTATGGAGCTGCAGCTGGCACTCTGCATTGATGGTCATCCTGGGGAGACAAAGATTACCAACATGAGCTAAACCTGTAAACACAGAATTCAGAAACATTGTTTTTCAAAATAACTATCATTTATCTGCAGCTGGCTGCTGTGCTCGAGGGCACGTAGGCAGAAATAAACCCAAAAAGGGTAAAAAGAAATGGAGCGCTGGGCCGGACGAGTGCGCAGGAGATGTTGTGAGGGAGCTGTGTGACGGAAACCTGACTTCATAATCACCATCCTGAAATACTCCCAGCAGATCCAGTATCAGCTGGAGGAACGAGACCAACCAGACCTCCATGTCCTTTACTGTCCATTGCATCTTTGTCTCCTGTCCATCAATAAGTTTGGGGACAAAGGAGCCTTGTGTGAGGATAAATTAGCTCAATGTTGGGCTTACAACAACACAAACATGTTGTTTGACCAGGATTTATGCTGAAAGCTTTCACATGATGCTGGAACTGAACCCTAATCGCCGCGTCAGATGTCCAGCTGCTGCACAGTATTTGAAGAGGAGCGTTGTTCTTCGTTTTGGCGCGCAGGGACGGCGTTCCGCTTTGCTAAAAGAAGCTTGAGGAGCATCAGAATTTCAAACCTCAGCTGGATGCTGAAGTGGGGGCGGGACTAATCCATCACGACTGTTCGAGGTCTCGACTCTATCAGGAAACATCTCACATGTGACGGATATTGAAGCTAAAAGGGTTTGTTGTGCCAAGAACCTCCTGCGGAGAACCGCGGGTGGGTTTATTGTTGATTTATCACAGGGGAACTTTTACCTCAGCGTGTAGAGAATCGTCCCGTTGTTCCTGATTCGGAGCAGCTGATTCGGGGTCGTTATCCAGTGAGAGTCGGCGTTCTTGGAATTCCTAAAGATGGTGTCGGGGAGCCAAATAAGGCCGACCATATTGCTGATGGAAGGAGAGAGAGAGGGAGTGACAGACACTTCAGCGGAGACATTATCAACCCCAAATTCCTTCCGATTCTCCTAAAAGGAAAGCAGCAGCTTCACAAAGCAACTCGAGGATGAAATTGTGACACAGCGCATCGATCAATTTGTTCCACTAATGGCAGGCGAGGGGAGAAGACTGTTTCCAAGCGAGTTATTCACAGTGTGACAATGTTGAAGCTCAATAGCTGCACTGGTCTTTGGTACAGGAAGGCTCTCACCAGCCTGTTAGACAAAAAAAAACAAAAAAACCTTTCCACATGCCAACATTCCCACTGGCTGTTTTTGGGAAATGCTCCGAGAACGTACCTGTTGAGGGTCAGAGTGGGCATAGTGGTGCTGCTGCTGTTGTAGCGCAGACGGGTGTCGACCCACGACTGGGCGAAGATGATATCGATCTGGTACTCCTGGTGAGAGAGCAGCAGAGTCAATATAGCGATTGCAGCTGCCTTTATTTGTTCTTTCATGAGCTTGGAAAACTATATTTGGATGAAAGTGGGCCAGTCCTCCCGGAGGAGGTCCGTGTCCACATCAAAAGAGAGTGGACAAGTGACACAAGAGTGTCAAAAGAGAGCAACCTGTAGAACACACGTCAGGCTCTTCAGATGGAAATGAAAGACTTGGCTCAGCACTTTTTGAATGTTTCATTCAGCTAAACTGTGAAAGGCGACATTCTTCACAGTTCAAACTCCTTAAACTATTGAACGAGACGATATGGTTTTTAGATCTATTCTGAAACTAGGAACTTTGAATACAGCCGCCGCAGCTTCGGTGTCAACGGTCAGTGCATTTCCTGACCCGACTGTGTTTGGACAGAGGAATCTTTGTTTGTTGTTAGAGTTGTTCATCATAGCCCCAAAACTCTGATGTAAATTTCAAGAAAATAACGTCCCCACGCGGTTTTTTTTAGCCTTCGAAAAGGCACGGTGTGTAATGATTAGTGGCACAGTAATTATTATGGTAATAAGTAATAACTATTAGTGCAAATTTGAATTGGAAATGCAGTTTATTGATGCAGGAGTGGACATAATAAACAAGAAATAAAGCGCTTGGAGAGAGCAGAGCTCGGCCAGGCTGCTCATTTCCCCACATATTGTTACTTCCACCCAAAACTAAAATGGAATACCTTCATAGATGTCTGCCTCCATCTATGGCTTGTTTTGTATTCGAGGGTTAGCCTCAGTGAAAGGATTGTTTTAGATTGAGGCCACAGATAGTAGATTATTATTCCAATTAAGAAAAATTAATAGACAAAAGGTATATTTGGAATAGCATCTTGATAATCTGAGAGATAACGATTATATTCAGGCTATTAAGACTCACGCTACTGCTAATGCTAGCTGTTAACTGACCATACCACGGTCATGTGCGTATAAAAAAAACAATCTTTACTTTTTTGAGATGAATTTAGCTTTTTTCCACAGCTGCAAAGAGAGTTTTTGTCTCTGTTCCAACAGATTATTGTACGTCTCAACCCCACAATGCTCTTTTAGCTCACTGTCTTTGGAACAACATGATGTAAAAGCTAACCCGACACATTTGTTTACAATTTACGCAGCCTTCCTTTCAATCACACGTGGAAATTAGATTTACTGAAGTAAACACACTGAACATTGCGCCATCATACAGTCAATTTCTGACTTTTCCGACCTTTTTCAAAAGCAGGCAGATGAGACTTGACCTTCTTAACACAACGGTCACCAGAATCCTCATCGCTAACCTCAGCCTGGGCGACCTTTGCACAAAATAATTACTGAAAGGCACATCCCAACAGCCCCGGCGTGCCAGCACAACACGAGGCATTTGGCGTTACTCCTGAGGAAGACTGAACTCTCATAGCGAACCCCCAAATGGGATTTTCTGCTTCCATCTGTTCCTCTGGGTGGGGATGACTACGCGTTGGAGACGTGGCGCTGAAGCAGGTCCATTATTCATGGACATTATGCAAAACAATGGAGGCAAGTGTTGGGAGATATCTGACTGAAATTAACTACGGAGACTGGCATTATCCCCCCGAGGATCCACTTCAAAGTTGGAGAAAGAGGACGTCCATTATTCACAGCTGCTGACAAACAGCAGCAATAATCAGGGGTGATCTGTACACTTCTGCCGGGGAAAAGTCAGCCGCCGAATGTTGGGGACAGAGATCGGGAAGTTCATTATTTACGAGATAAATATTTCAGCTTGGTTCTTCGAATATTCAGCCCGCGATAGACTATTTCGTTGCCGCCCCCGCGTGATGCTCACGTCGAGGCCGACAGGTAGAGGAAATGCGAGGGAACCCTGGCGAGATCAAAAATTCATCATTTCTCCTGAAAATTGGACTGAAAATACAAACGTATTCAGAAGGAAAATGTATAATTTAACACAGAAGGAACATACCACATTGAATAAAAGTCAGATATTTGGTAAATTGACTTAAAAGAGGCAAAACATCCCCAAAAACAACCCATATTTGATGGTGTGAAATCCCTTTTTAAATGACAAAAGAAGTGTTGACAGCTGAAGGCGTCTGAGTGAAATTAATTAGGGATGTTGTCAGTCAGTCCGCTGTCTCTCTGGCATCATCAGTTTCATAATGAGGAGGATCGACTGCACCAATTTAGGAACATCATTAATTTTTCCTACGTCTTTGAGTGAAACATCTCCAGGAGGGCAGATGCAGCGTATTTAAAGTGTAACTACTCCTCAAACCCATTTCCTTCAGCTGACAACACAAATATTTGCGTATGACGTACTGTTTTTGATTAGCTTTGGTCCAATTCTGCACATTTTATTCAAAATATTTTCAATTTGGTGTGTTTTATATTAAATATGTAAGAGTTACTGCCCTCTATGGGTCGCGATCGGCTATTACAACTAATTTTTGCTATTGGCTGACATGGAGGCCGAGCGCGATTTGGAGGCAGCAAAACGTCTGATAACTCAGAGCTGCTCTTCTTCACTGGGAGTCACCACCTGATTGGGAACAGCCTCCCCCCCATACACACACTCCAAAATGTCCTCCTTCAAAAGGTCAGCTGTCAAGGCGTGTAAAGTTTGGTCACTAACTTTTGCCCTTTGTCCAGCAATCACGGCGGGACCACTGACATTAACTGCGTTTGAAGCGTTTCAGATCTTCAGGCTGAGATCACAGCTGTTCAGCAGCAGTCGACCTGCAGTGTGGATCTCCTGCGAGGCGTGCGGGGGTCCCACGGTGCATCGCCTCACCTGTGCTCCACCCGCAACAGCCTGACAGCAAATAGATGTCAACAAGACACAGGAACTTCCTGGTTTCCTGAATGCAACGTTTAGAATAAAAAGCATAAATAGATTATTGAGGCGTCGAACCTGGGAATATTTTACTAATGTTTGTTCCAGCATTATGTCTTATATGTGTGTGTGTGTGTGTGTGTGTGGGGGGGGGGGGGGGTAGGATGCATGCGTCAGGCAGAGATTTGGAAACCATCTGTGGAGCGGTGGCGCACTGAGGTCACATGACTAAGGACAGAAAATCTGTCAGGACTGCTCATTTGCTTGTTGCGTTGTGCAGTTCCAACTTTCATTCCAAGAGGTCAAATAAATAAACCGCTCGACATTTCCACACATTTCCCGTGGAACCGCGCCGTCCTCCAAGCCGAGTGGAGTTCGCCGACAGCAAAGAGACCCGGCAGATCTGGTGGAGCAGCATTCAGAGCCTGGCCCACGTGTCTGCCCTCTGCTTTCAACAGGTGTCCCCATTTAAAAAGGTCACCTGCAGTTATGCAACACGCCGGGGGGGCAGAGGTTTTTCCTGCAGCTCAGAAAATTTGCTAAGACAAGGTGAATACCACCTCAGCTCTCTGAATGAATGCATTGAATGAATAAATAATGTCCCAGCCCGGAACACTGACCTCCTTTTCCACCGCTCCAACCTTTTTCTGGTTTAATTCTTTCCTTTCGGCTTTGTTCTCTGCGACCGCCCGAGCCCCCCCGCTGAAGGTCAGCGGAAAAAACAAACCCACCCAGACGCCACCGCAAGCCGCTGTACTTTCGGAAACTTTAGAAGCTGGAAAGAGCACAAACGCGCCGGCTGAATCAGGAAGCATGCTGGGCTCCGCTCAGACCAGGACACCCACGCAAGGTTTTAAGGATGGAGAGGCTTGCCCCCCACCCCCCAGAAGATGCATAGGTTGTGAGCAAAGGTGGCACACAGGCACAAACTTTGACTGGGAAATGATTGACTAGTCTACCCTATCGTCACAACAGCTTTGTACAGTAACATTATGAGTATTAATAACATTAATATCTGGCTCCTTCTTCGTCATCTTAATGTCTTCGTCATCTTAAGCCAATAGTTAGCGAGTCGCTGCAGCTGCTTCATCACTTTCCTCTCTTGAGCCCTGTGCTCTCCCTGACTTGACCTCACTTGTTGATCTTTGGCTCCGTCAGCATCTCCTTCTGCCTGACTCTTCAAGACGAACTGAAACAACAAACTGGCTTAATAATTGAGTGAGATGGAGGCTAACGCCGTGACTTTTCCTCACCATGCAATAATTGTCGGCTCCCTAGTCGCACCTAGAACATTTTGGACACATTTGTGCTTTTTTCTTTGCTCAGAATCTGCAGTGTTATGCAGCAACATGCAATGAAAGTATAAGAAACGTCCCAGTGGGTTACGTTTTGATTGTAAATAACCTAATGCAAAGTCTGCTATGCATTAAAACGGATAAATCGCCATAACTCCTGCCTCTTACACATCTTACAAAAAAAACAACAACACAACCTTTTGTAGGTATAAGCCTCTATTAGACCCTACAGCGATTTAAGACATGACTGACAGGTCTCTGCAGCTCATTAGCAAACAGCCCGCTGCTACTTGTTAGTGTGTGTGTGCGTGTGTGTGGGTGGGGGGTGGGGGGTTCAAATTTAAAACCTGTTGTTTTTCCACAGTGTTTGACGTAATCTCTTAAGAAGCCACTCAAATACAACCGCCCCCCCATGACGCACACACGGAGACAATTAAAGCTAATCATGTATAACCACCAGTAAACCCGATTCCAAGTAAAATATTGGTTTTATTCCTGCAAAATATTCCTGTCTTTATTCCTGTTGTCAATTAGATACAGTTAAGAACGGTGAAAATTTCAGAAATCCTCTGTTACGATGTGTAACTGTAAAATTAAAATGAAATTACTAAATGATTGCTGATACCTACTCATCCACAAGAGGATGCCATTTTAGATGATAATAGCCAACCTAATGTGTCTGTTGTGAGGGTTGGACAAGTGGAATTAAATGACTGATTACTCATTTATAGCGTGTGTGATAAGATGTTGCATCCATATGTGCTTTGAAAGAGTGGCTGGTCTGTGAAAATAAGTGAAGAATGTCTGGAAAAACTGTGATCCTGCTGTTCAAAGTCAGTGCAAAGTCCCCACAAAGATACTTATGAAGCAATCACCCCCCCCCCCCCCCCCCCCCCCCCAATCATCATCCTCATCGCTGATTATTAATCATGAATGTTTCCCAGCACCTCCTGACAGCACAGCCTGACCTTAGCGGCACAGATAAGCCCTTATCCCACGGAAAAGAACCAATTCTCATCCAGACTCCCACTGACCTACTTGACCTCATGTTAAGTATGTATAGTGGGGGGGGGGGGGGGGGGGGGGGCTCAAATAATGTCCCAGAGAAATGGCTGCTGACCAACAGGTGGACGATTTTCAACGCTAAGGAGACGGAGTGCTGCTGGAGATTGATGGGGGTTCAATGTGGATAATAAACTGTTCCCTTTTATCTCTGACTCGCCGTTCCTTTTTCTGTCGCTCAATTATGGGATGATGAATGTGCTCTTGTCAACATGTCTGAGCCTCAAGTGCAAGCTGATTCGCTGAGGTTGTCTTTGTGAAGGACAAACTGGGCCGAGTCCACGTTGGTTTGGCTCCATCCTTCTAAGACCAGAGGGAAGGAAAGGCAAACGCCGCTATTGCTATGCTTACTCTTGAGGTTATTTTTATTGTGAATACTTAGCTTTGTTTGATCATTTCTCTTCTTGTGTATTTTATCTTACGCATGATCTTTTTGTTCTCTAAATAAAACTGCCTTTGTATCGGGCTCTTGGCTTTCCTGCACGGAATGGAGTTTATTTTAAGAGCAAAGGGGATCAAAGTACTTCAGGAACCTTCGTAAGAAAGACGATCAGCATTCAGTGTGTCCAAGTATAAAAGAAGCAGACACACCTGGAGACACGTGTGAAACAGCGCTCGTGTCTGTCGTGGACATCTATTCAAGATGACGTCTCTACTGAAGCAGATGATCATGATTCTCATCACAATTCAAGAAAAGCTGATTTATTATTAGCAACATTATTATTAGCAAAGTTCTTCACATGAAATTGAAGTTCAGCTACAATTAGCTGAGTCACCGCCACAAAAACCAGAACATGAAGGTGTCGCGTGTTGCGTTCACGTCTCTAAATTTGAGCAGAACTCAGCTGAAGTTTGCCACGTTTTAAAATAGGCCTCTAAAAGGGGAAAAAAAAAAATCAATGACAGCTGAAAGGCAGATGATGGAAATCTTTGAGGGAGTTTTGTAAGAGCATCGCATTCATAATCAGACCCAGCTGAAATCGGCACCTTTGCGGTTGTCTTCTGTTCTCTAATTGAACATTCACGAGGTCGCAGGATCGGGAATTAACAAAGACGTAACGCCGCCTGCTTTATGAGTCTTGGCAGATGAAACAAGATGCACTCGATATTTTCCCAGGATTATCACCCATTTCTGCAAACACATTAGAATTTCATTGGCTAAACCTCAATAAACATTTCTGAGCAGACCAGGATCAGCGTGTTGCCTTCGTGCTCCCGCCGCAGGATTGGACATCGCAGTTCTTTCATGTTCACGCATGAGATGATCCGATTTACTCTTCCAGGATATTGCCGGTTTTAAACAACGGAGCCTCGTGTAGCTCAGCACACGGAGTACACTCAATTTTTTGCTTTATCTCACGTGTCCAAGGGCCACCTGCTCTCAAGCGTCTGGACGAGCCTCGTCCTCCAACGCCGGCCATTTCACCCGTGTGCCAAAGGTCCGAGCATATCTTTGCATAAATCCATGTGAAGCCCCAATGTGAGGTCTGCTGAGGGGCCCGCAAGCGTGTACACGTAGATTAGAAGGTAGATAGCAGATAGCAGCATGACACCTCCACGGAGCTGAAAATGATCTGCTTTGACACTTTGGTCAGATGTGCGTTGCTGAGAACTTCCACGCTGGCGTGTGAGGGAAATGTTTCTTCACTGGATGACATCTAGAGCTGATAATTGTGCAGATCTGTCTGCTACTGCACAGGAACAACACCTACACATTCCTTTAAACCCCCAAACAATTCACACTTGTGAAAGGGTAAAACTCAGCAGCTCGCCACGAGCAGAACCCCCCCCCCCCAGATTTGATCATGTTTAATGCTTCCGTTTGTTGGACTTCTTTGTTTATCGCATGTTACATGCGCGGGCTGATTTTAATCCTGTGTTAATGCTTATCTCAGTTTCTTCTCGACGTCATATCTGTGCGGAATTACGGTGGTGATTAAGTACTTGTATTATGCAAGGATGATCGATCAGAGCCTTCAGAGGAATGACATCTTTGTGTTATTGTTGCTAATGATAGCGTTAGCCAGCCAGCCAAGTGAACTCAAGTGGAAATGACGAGTCTCAGTTGAGTGGTGTTGATAAGAAACAGGCAGTAACAACAGAAATACGACGCTATAATATCACAAACATATTTCTGCTAGCTTTGCACGGCGCCGTTTTCCAAGATTTGGAAGATACTCCACATTTGTCACGGCCTGAAAACGGCCCCACATCCAGCACACGGTCATTAATATCAAACTTTATTACACAGGCTCAGCTCGCGGCGCCATGTGAAATTAATTCCCAAAAGACTCCCACAGGTGAGTAATCCTCCCTTCGATAATCTGCGGGGAGAATCTATCAGACGTCGGGGGAAAATCAGGGAGACGGAAGCCCGGCAAGGAGCAGACAGAGACTGGTTTGGTGGTTTACAGGGGTAAGATGAGACAGGCCGGTCCGGAGCGGGCAGGGTCGATACTGGGAAATCAATCTGAGAAACACAGCTGGAAAATCAGGCACGGAGCTCAGAGGATGCGGCAGAGAGTGTGTGTGTCGTGTTGAGGTTTAAGTATCGGGAGCAACAGGTGTGCAAGACTGGCTGGAGGCTGCGGAGGGAGTCACATGTCCACTGGATCGCCTTGATTAAAGTGGAGCAGACTGGGACGATATTGGTGATCAATAAAGAGTTATGTCTTGCTTTTCACACAATTACTTTGTCCCATGGACAGAGAGGTGGGCCTAACAATCACCACGCCTGCCTTATGCACCAGCAGGCTCCAGAGCAGGGGGACAAGTTCGATACGCTGCCCACGCGCGAGCTCCGCCGCGGAGCATAAGAACAGTGCGGACGTCAACGGGCGTCCATCTTTGTCTGTCAATTTACCGCCTGCTTTATCCAACTCTCCCAGCAGCGGGCATGGAAGCCCAGCGCTGCAGCTCAACCTTAATGCCGCTAATGCGCTTTAACCACGCCCTAAACTTCGCTCAGCCTAATTTAGCGCCGCGTCACCAGGAACATTAATGCGTTTTGTCGAAGGGACGAGGTGCTTCCTGGAGTTCGGACGCCTCCGTCGCCGACCAGATTGAGACGTTGAATATTTGACCTGGTTTTCCAAGTGTCTCATCCTCTCTCTGTCTCTCTCTCTTTCTCTCACACACACGAGGAGGCTGTGAAAGACCCAACAGGCTAAATGGAGGTTGTGGACCAAATGATGGACTGCAGTCCAGAAGAAACGCATTAGAGAGCGGATGAAAAGATATCAATTAGGTCGAGTCCAGGCCGAAGAACACACTTGTCTCTGTGACAAAGTGACGTTCCCTCTGAGAAATGCAGAAAATTGAGAAGAATCTGGGAGGTGGACACGGAGCGAGGGACACGAGGGTGGCGACTCCGCACTAATTACGCTCCAGTCAGAGCGGGGACGGCCAGGGATTTGTGTTCCACTGACCCACGGCAGGAGCGGAGGCATCCAAGCGTTTACCCAGCAGGGCCTTCGCTGGGATCCCACGCCGGGGTCACAGTTCTCCACCCGGACAAGTCTGAGTGCACAGGTGCGCCTCGCCGACCTGCTGCCGCACGCCGTCACACGTGAGAAAAGAGACCTCACAAAAGACCTCAGGTTGTCCAAAACGTCACATTAAAAATCAAACCATTTTCCTCTCAAATGCAAAGCGAATGTGCATCATTTGCATAGATGTTGGAGCCTTAAATAGAAACAAGAACTTCAAAGATAATCAGCCTGGCCGCTCCGAACTTTGAAACCAGAGAAATGCTCCGGATGGAGGAGCCCTGTGCTCCTCTTCTTACCTCCAGCACATCTGTGCACGGCTTCTGTCTCTGAAGGTTGTGGTGAACACGTGCGAAGGTGCACAGAAAAAATAGGTAACGAGGGCCCCGTGGATAATGGGGATAATCAAAGGTTCATATTCAGAACAGAACAAAGTGAGCCGGATCAAATTCTGTGTTTTTCCAGAGTTGGACGCACAAAACCCATCCCAATAACTCTACACACACACACACACACACAGACACAACAGGCTCTTCACTCAGGCTATCTCCTGCTCCTGTCCAAAACTGGAGCCGCCAGCGAAGGCGGTGGGACCGTGGGAGCTTCCCACTAGTGTTGGCGTGTAACAGAAGCACTTTATCAGCTTTATCTGCTGCGATGATTGATGGCGGCAGCTGTATCGTTGGGTGATCCTGCTCTAAAGGAGCCATGATGGCAACGTAAGCCTCTGTGGTCTCCTCATTAGGGCCTGGATCAGCCTGCAGGGGCCCCGCCAGCAGCAATGTCCAGTGTCTCATGCTTCACTGTATACATTCACAAGGTTCTAGACTGCGTTATGATTCAGTCGGTGCACGGAATATTGCCAAATTCAGAAATATGTGTGAAACGAATGCGTACCACCATTAACCGGGTGGGATGTTTCCTGACAACCAACCGGAAAGATTACAGGAAACAAAAGTAAAGAGGAGTTGGAGCACATGCACAAACAACAGGGTTACTGTACTGCAGCCATGGCAACAAGAACATCAGAAAATTATTTATCCAAATAGGCTGAGTGAAAACAACAAAAACAACAGAGCAGAACGTGACGTGTGTAAGATTAGCTGGGTAATGAGCTGTGTGATGTGAGTGGCTCCTGCCCTGCCTTCATATATTCAGAGTCTACTACCAGATCCCCCCCCCCCCCCTTTCCCCCCACCCAAACAGCAGAGTTAACGTCTCCTGCACGTTTTGGGTGGATCCTCAACATCCCCACGACTAACAGCCACATAACGCTTTGGCCTTAAATGAATGTGGGGGGAAATCATCAGGAGCAGAGCATGATTTCAGCTGCTCCCTCACCACCGAGTCGCACGTGCACTGATTAAGCCAACAGCAACTCATTTGTTATATCAGCGATAACACAGTCGGACGACAAAGACATCAGACACAGGCCGGAAACGTAACGAATAACCTGGAATAACTGCTCTGACAATTCAAACAAAGCTTTAATTGCAGAAATGTAATCAGTCTTCTGCTCTTCACACATCAGAGCGTGTTGATTTTTTTTTTTCATCGCACAGTGCTTATTAAATATCTGTGAGCCAATGCATCAAGTGGAAAAATGATAATTGCATCTGGGCGTTTTGAAAGCAATTTAACCCCAACATGCATTCTGTAGGGAAAATAAAAGGTCTGCGGACAATTATGTGAAGCCAAACAACTTCCTTCCTGCCTGAAAACTTTTTTTCCCCTTAATAAAGTTCTTCAAAGTGTCACTTCCACATGCGTTAAGGATTGGGCCTTCTGTGCTGGAGAAGACCCTGATTGAATTCCTGGACTTCCATCAAATCCATTCCAGTTCTTCAGGGAACGTTGGAGGTGAAAACACACTTTTGCAGATGAAGCTAAAAAGCCCAAAAGCCTCGGAGGACATAAATGCTTTGTCACGGCCGAGCTGAGGTTGCGTCTCCACCGCAGAGACCTGCTGTCTGACCTGATAGCGGGGAGCGTCCCCAGCGTCCCCAGCGTCCCCGCTCCTGCTTTTAAACTCACGTGCTTACTCTGAGGTGATCTACAGGACCGAGTGACGCACGTTCACCTGTCTTTCCACCACTCCAAAGAGCAGCCACGGTCGCATCCGATGGCGTGTATGTGTGGCGATGGGTGAAGGTGCGTGTGAAGGCCTGTACTCACCATATCGATGGAGGACACGGGCCCGATGCTGTTGACATAAATGCCCACGTCGATGACTGTTGGCTTCACTGCGGGGAGAGAGGCAGACAGAGGGACCGTGAGTGATTGCACATATCGTAGGTGGGACACGTGAGACCTACACACGCTGGGCTTCTATTTTATTTGACATTTGTCGGTGGTTCCATCCGGCAGCATCTTGCGTCAACATGCCCCACGTTGTTAAAATCAGATCAAAACTGGGCTTAAAATGTCATTTTAATCTAATTAAACCAATATATTTCCTTTACAATAAAGAAAATGAAATACAACATCACCAGTGCACTTCCTGGAGCACTTATTCTGTTACCATGGCAACTAATAGCAACTCCTCTGGTATAAGTATAGATGTAAAATCTAGGCTATTTTTTCCTGTCAGCTCTATTCAGGGTTTCTTGTCCCCAGGAAGCAGAAAGTTGAGAGAAAAAGTTATTTTATTCTTAGAAATAAAAGAAAGCACAAACAACACAAGGCAACATTTAAAGGAGTTGGATGCTCTCTGGTCGCAACACCACTTGATCATTTTAGCGGCGCTAACAGCGCGGCTCTGCTGAGAGAAATGTCAACACGTCGGCTGTGAAGCATCTCAAAAATGGAATTTCGACAAGGGTTCCGAGAGGGTGAATCCTCAAGCGTTAATGACTGGCTGACATTCTCTTATCGCCAGCAAAGAGTTGACATTTGTGTTTTGTGGCGAAATAGTCGACAGCGCGCTTGAACTGGGGCCGTGTTGGGGGATGGGGAGTGTGAACTGGGCCAGTTTAAAGAAGTTAAAAGCCTGCTCATCTCATCAAACAGAGTAAAATCTCTGGAAAATCAGCCCTGGCGGTCAGAGAAACGAAAGCGTGGGCGTCTTTCATCTCTTTGTCACACTCACAAATGCTGGTCGACTCACGGCGACTTTGGAAAGACCCCACCCTGCTGAACGAACTCCGTGTTGGCATTTAAAACGAGTTTAGCTGCTGCAATGGGAAAACACGATTAGCATATTTAAAACACACACGCCAGTTCAACACGTCATTTCAAAAACACTGCCCCCATCAGACCCCCCCCCCCTAAAGACGTACATCTGTCTGCCAGGTTGAAGGCGATCCTGAAAACGCCCCCAGATTCACCCCTTTTCCCAAAGACGACGCCACAAAAAGGCTGCTTTCCACCTGCGACAGCCAGACAACTTCACCACTTCAGGGTGCGCTCGGACACTAGAGCCGCGGCGCCTCTTTCAGCAAACACCATCCGCTTTGGGGTTAAGCGCAGCTTCCTGCTGAAGAGCCCTCGTGTGTCTGAGAGGCCGCGCCGCTGCTGTTTTCCTTCTGGTTTATCCGCCGTGTGCTTCCCCGCAGTGTTGCCGATGCGTTCATGCGTGAGCTCTCCGCTGCCCGGGAGAGAACATTTCCCCTCGTCCTTCCCAGAAGAAATGCCACGTTTGTGCGGTTTGCATAACCCCTCTGACCCCAGCTGGTCCAGCTGTTTGACGTTCAACGGGAAGCATCTGCTGACCGCAGAGCGGCGCCAGGTGTGAAGACAGCGCAGCACGGAGCCGTGCCGCCCTACAGTAAACACGCCGAAACACACAACGCTCGTGTCACATGTTGGGGTGACACTCGTTCTTCACACTCCACCGAGCATAGGGAGCGGGCGCGTCGTCTCACGACCTTCGCGGGCACGTGATCGGCGTGCTGTCGACTCCAACGATACACATATAAAGCATACGCGCGTGTTTCTCCAGGGGTCCCCGGGGGCCCGCTGCGTTGGACAGTGTTTTGATGAGCGAGGCCCTGCTGGGAGACGCTGATTTCATCCCTACAGCATGTTCTGCTTCACCAACTGGACGATGAGGGATACAGCACAGATGCCCTCGGCAAGGAAAACCTGTCGTCACTCAAAAAAATGAAAAGAGAATCATATATATCTTCTTTCATTTTCTCCTGATGCTAAACCTTCTGGTCCTAATAGATGCCAGGACTTTGGTTGTGTAGACAGGAGGCAAACGTGATTTGTGTGTTGTTCCATCAAACTCTAACGTTCTGCGTCACAGTTGCCTCCAGATTTCGCTCGGCAGCAGCTGTGGCCCCTGGTGGTGGGAGCATGTGTGAATACCAAAGCCCGAAACACTGAAAAAGATCAATCGCGTTTTCATTCTGGTTATTCTGGCGTTCCTGTTTTAGTTTTGTTTAAAATAGAGCTAAAACATGAATACACAACACACCGCACATCACAACCTTCAGGTCGTATTTCTGACACAAACGCTTCAAGTTGAAATTTGATTTCCATGTGGAAATTGAGCTGGATTTTTTTCCTACCGCCCTGGGACTGCAGCTCCTTATTTCACAGTAAAACTGCTTCAGTATTCAGCATTTTAAGAGGGTTTTAAATGACTAAACTTCGGATTGCCGTGCCACCCGTGCTGGGCACCGAGCCCGGGAAGAGGCTCAGAGTCAAACCTTTATTGTCTGTTTGGGGGAAGTCTGGCACCAGAAGAGCTCAGGACAATACATAATCACAATGTGCAATTTATAGACAAATGCACAGGACGCGCGCATTGTTTGCTGCAGCTGTTTGGAGGAAGCACCAAGAAGCCCCAAGACACAAGACAAACAGAACAATCATCGTAGATCTGGGCAGCGGCGCTCCCGGCTCTTCTACATGTCCGTGGATTATGGCAGCGAAACACCTGCGGGAAGGTGAGAATCCAGGTCCCTCCTCTGAGGCCTATTTGCAGAGAAAAACGCAGGAAAACCGGAGGACCACAGAAGCGGAAGCACGGAACGGCAGTCGGATCTGTTACAGCTTAGCAGGTCTGCCGCGTTTGGAAAACTGGGGCAACCTGAAGGGAATTGTCCTTAATTTACACCACAGCCCGCCATCACGGCCCAGCACAACACTCCTTAAAATACATTTTACACAGATGTTAGTCAGCTTTGGTTTATTTTGCGGCTCTGCACATGAGGAAGGAGCAACGATCCAGCGATTTTCAGTCACACACACACACACACACGCACACAAACACACACACACACACACAGCTTTTATGTCTGTCCCCCGGAGCGAGAGAGTCTTTAAAACAGACGCAACCGTGACAACAGCTGAGAGGCCCTGACGTGTGTCCAAACGCAGCACGCAGCGTTCAGGAGGGACGCTGCATAGGTAATGACGGCGCCATTAAAAACCATATTCAGGACATTTTTTATTAACTCTCTCTCTGTTTACTGGGTTGTTGTTTTTTTTAAAAAGGAGGTCTCATTACTAAAACACAGACCTCGCTAGCCGTCTATCTGCCGCATTTTCCACTTCTAAGGATGATCCATGGGGGCCAGAGGAGCGTCTTCGCCTGCTCTTCATGTTGATCATCCTCCTCCTCCTCCTCCTCCTCCTCCTCAGAAAACCATGACAGACCCCATCTGTATTACCACATTACCCTGTGGGCCTCGATTACGAAGAAAGGCCTTTTACGGCTGCTCGCCGCGGCTGGCATGACAAATGCATTACGCATTGTCAGTCCCGGCCAACGAGCACGTGCACGTATGCGCTGACCGCTCGCCACCCCATCTGTTCATCGGCCAACAAACGCCACACAGGGAACGCTGGGGGGCCTCGGATGAGGTCCGGGGGTCAGCTGGCCATCTTTCTAAATAAACCTGCTGGACAAGAATTAACCGAGGAACTCAGCTGTAATGTGCTTGTTTCGTCATGCATTACTGTGTTCGTGCACGGGAGGATAAAGATCACTGGAAATTTGACCGAAGCCACAGCGTTGGGTCGAGCAAACAATTGAAGCCATGTAGATGAGGGACCAGATCCGCGGAAAAAGTAGGAATTGCAGAAACCAATGAGGGCAACTGGAAACAACTGAAGAGCAGCCGAGTTCAGCAAACTGACGGTGCAAGAGGAGACTCGGCACAAAACGAAGTAGATCAGGAGAAACTCAAGTGGAGTTCAGCATCTTCCATTGTCCTAACTGGGATCTTCCATCTCTGGAAGGAAAAACCCACGTATGATGTTTCTAACAGTATGCAGGGCTGTGCAGCTTCATTCACACATGCTCTGGAGGGGCTACGCGTGGGAACAGACGTCTGAACAGGCACAGATAGGGATTTTCCAGAGGTCCTTTGGAGTGTGTGTATGTTTCATTTATGGAACAAACCAACACTAAAGAGGCTGCTCTTCACATTCATTTCACTCCCTTTGCTCGAGACAAAGAGGTAAATATAGCCGCGGCAGAAGCTCTGATTGACGACGCCAGACCGTTGTGGTTGGAGCACGACGGCAAGAGGAGACCACCACAGACTCAAACCTGCAGCACAATCAAACAAGACGGATGCGATTGACACATCTGCATCTTTTTTCTTGTCTAGAAATTTTTAAAATTCGCTGATATTGATTTAAGACGGACACAATTGTTCCCATCCCAGACTCCTCTGCAGCTGAAGTTCATTTTTAATTTCAGGGATCTCCTTTTGTTGGTTTCACACTTCCAGCAGCTTTACAGAACTTCCCCATGAGACGACTTTTCCTCAGCTCATTTCTCTATTTTTTATTCACCCCCAAATACTCCAAAAATACAAAGTACTTCAGAAATGAAATTTCTGCCTTCATAGCCCATTCAGATGATGTTAATACGGCTCCGCACTTAATCTAGATTATTCGAGCGAAACAAAAATCATCTGCGCGGCTGCAACCTCGGCTGAGTTCTCGCTTTCATTTACAGTTGCGGGTCACACGGTTCAGGCCGGTTCAGATCCCCACAGTCTGCTGCGCTGGTCCAGGCAACATCACACATCCCATCACCAGCGTCCTCTCTGTTCTCTCCTCATGATGTGTAAAAAACAGCCCGCAGCTCACTCAGCCTTCAGCTCACTCTGCTGATGGCAAATTAGTGCAACGGAATCCGCAAATATTGATTAAACATGAAGCATGAGGTAAATTCAGAGTGACACATGCGCCCCAGCACGCAGCGCTAAGGTTTGCTGCGGTGCGCGCTGCACGCCCCACGGAGCCGATCAACGCTAGAGATCCGCTGCGTGAACCTTCCGGAGGGTTCAGGATATTCCACCTCGGAGGGAGTGTCAGCAGACATGGCTGTGTTGACAAGTGGGACACAAATCCATAATTTAAAGAAGCCAGCAGCAGTTAGCGGTGAGGCCAATGGAAAGGGACAGCAACCAATGAAAATGGCACAGGAGACACACGTCAGAAGGGAATAGCTTCGCTAAAAGATACTAAAGGTAGATTAGCTGGATCTCCGGAACCCTGCAGAGTCACCACAGAGGTACCTTGGAACAAAAGTCCGGGAACTCATCAACAGCGGTATTTTCCCCTCAACGGGAATAATAAGTTGGCCAAAAAGCCCCTCCCTGCAGTTATACCCCACTGGCATCACCGTGAGTGAAGTGTGTCAGCACAGTCGCAAATCTGGGGCTGAGCATGCAGATTTAAAAAAAAAAGGGAAATATTTAGGGATAAGCAACAAATAAAAGTGGCGCTGAGCTAACCCCTTTTTTTGATGCAAAGTTATGCTTAAGAGATTGATGGATCCATCAGTCTTTTGTCCAAACTCAAGTGACACGCAACAGACAGGCACATACTGATTTGTGGGGAATGCCAGGACTGTTTAGGAGCGCGAGAGAGACCTGACTGATTGACAAAAGAGGCTCTCTGAGCCAAGTTTTAATAAAATGGATCCAGCACATTTGTTAAATAAATGACTTAACGTCCCTAGGAAATGTCAGGGCACTTCAGTTCGCTTTGCTTCCTTGAAACAAATGAACTCGGGCTAGGAAACACTCACACAGGCGTCCTTTTTTCTCCCTAACTTAGCCGATTTGCAGATGAATCATGTTGTAGATCAAATATCCTGCTGCTGGGAGGAAATATATGCAAAAACACATGCTGCTAGCAGACTGACAACACGTAAGCACGTCAAAAATAATGCTCCCTCAAGGCCAATCTATTTGATCCTGGATGTTGTGGTCTGTTCTCAGCTTGTTTCAAGAACAATTAGTTCCATTAAAGGGAAGTCAGGAGCGACTGCTAAGCTGTGGGGCTCCTGTGCAGCCAACTGTGGAAGCAACGTACGTTTACTCCAAAGTACCGCTAATGCACCGCCGCTCGGACCTCGTTCCCCCATTGTCGAGAGGTCCGATTTGAATCACTGCTTCTGCAGGCCTATTTTCACTGGACGGAGGACAACAGCATCATTACATAAGCGAGCCTTTCAGACAGACTCTGCGCGACCGTGTAGGTGTGCGCCGAGTGTCTCTCCAGTGTGTGTGTTGCTTGAGCAAGCATATGCTTTACTGTGCCGGATTGGATTCACGGAGCTGAATACAATCTAATAGATCTGGGGAGGGAATGCATTTCTCTTCCGACGGAGGTTTAATGAGAACCAGGGAAAGGGAAAGGTCTCACAGCTTATGAATAGCCACGAGGCAATCGCGCGGCTTACAGCAATAACTCAGCGCTACAGGGGGCTTGTTACACCCAAAAACACTTTTATGCAGCCCATGAGGTGAACATTTGCTAAAGCCTCCATCTATTCAATAGCCGATTGATAACGAGATCTTATAAGCACCTGCTGATGAGCTCTTAAATCTGCCTCTCTGGCAAACGGCGAGCACGTCATCGCCGAACACGGTCAAATCGACTGAAGGCAGACTTTATTCGCTCAGTGTCGGAGCGCGGTGGAAAACGTGGAGCGTCTGGGCCGAGCTCGGCCTAATCCCGAGGTACTGTGCTCACAATTATGGCAGAGTTCATTTATTACAGCGCTATTAAATGACGGACATCTGCTACCACAGAGCTTAATGCAGCAGGGAATCTAAAGTTGGCTCCTCGGGGGAGCGATTCGCCACTCCCCCCCCCAGACACTTTAACCAAAGGCAAGCAAAATAAGAACAATTACAGAAAACCATCTCAAGTTTTAATTAGAATTTGTGTCCGTCATGTAAACAATGAATTATGCATGATTCCGCTCCCCCGCTGAGACCAACAAAAGGAACCACCTAATTCACAAGCCGAAGTGGAGGAGGAGAGTTCAGCCACATCCATCTCCAGCAGAGATAAGTGTCCCAAGGGCGGCCAAATACCAGGGCGATAACCCGCTTTCCTCTCCTCGGCGCACAAGGTGAGATCCCATTTTTGAAAGATTTAAATCGCCAAAATGAGAAAATAACCGGCAACATTTGGGGCTCAGGAAAACAGCGACACCGGCGTCGCATTAAAAACGCCGTCCACCTCCCACCTTCCGTCCCCTCCTCGCCGTTCAGGCGGAGCGTAGACGACACGGGAACACGCGGATGGAAATCGATTAACTGGTTAGCGCTCGCAGGGATGGGGAATGTGTCAGCATGGTCCGGACCCAGCCCGGTCTTATTACCGCCTAACGCGCTCCATTTGGAATCCAGCACCTTGAAAGCGCCTCAGCGCGTCCCGACCATCCCTCCGTGGCTTCACGTGAAAATGGGAAACTCTGGAGAGATGGAAAAAAGCCTCGCGATCTCGCCACATCTCAAAAAGACGCTAAATTGGCGGCGGAGGCCTGCGGTTCCTCCCCTCCGACCCGGAAGAGCGGGCAACAATCAAGAGACGCGCAGGTTTGCAGCAACAGACGTCCTTAAACTGCTGATTTATTCATCCGTCTTGGAGAAAAGATGAGATCATCAAGTACAATCTATTCATTTGCTTGTCAGAAGCGGACGTCACCATGGCGATAGGGCCCATTTGCAAAGCTGACAGTGATCACGGGTGACACGATGATGGGACGCTCCTCAAAACGGTGGGAAAAAGTGATCCATCAGCCCTTTTGGATGTCAGTGGTGTTATGAGGGAGAAGCCAAGAGTGTGAAAACACCACTTCCCCGACACACACACACACACACACACACACACACACACACACAGCAGAGGAGACTTTGGCATCACAGACCTCCTAAAAGGTTACACCATCCTCCGGCTCCCGTGCGAGGGGGAGATTGTCAGCTCGGCTAAAGCGGCGCCAGGTTGAGAGGAGGAACGCTCGCCAGCGCCGGCGCTCCTCCTCATCTGATCAAATGTCAGAGGGCCTGAAATATTGAGGAGGCCTCTTTCAGCCGGGGGAGGCGGCGCCGCCGCCGCCAAATGTCAGACACAGTCAAGATGAGACCTGCCGGGACCTCGTCACCCTTGGTGGAACACACATTTGAACCAGAGGTAGGAAAGCTTGACTGATTCATTCAAGCGGAAATCCTGTAATTTGGGTTGTGAACTCGGCAGGAAGAGGCGATCACATTAAACTGGTGTTATGGGGACTCTGCCGGCGTATCTCAAATAAAGCAAAAAGTCCTCCACCCGCTCGGCGGAGCCGCTGTATTATCCGCCGTGCATTAAAAAAAGCATCCAATAGAAGGTTTGTGCTGTATTTGCTCCGTGGGTGCCACTGAACTGGGGTGGGGGGTGGGGTGGGGGGGCAACGAACTAATGAAGAAGCTGTTTTCAAACATTCCGACAGTGATGGAATGAGAAGGAGAACGGAGGCAGCAACAGCTGAATGACCTAATGGAGCAGTTAATTACATTAAATCAAGTCCAAACACAATCTGTTTACCCCCCCCCCCCCCCCAAACAACATTAAAGAAGCTCTTTCACCTCCCACTGAGTCAAACAAATACCGACTTAATGGCAGATAGAATTAAAGGTGTTCTGAGGATAGAGGCGACCTTTAAACACTCCCAGATCTGACAAGTTGACCAGAGAAAAGTCACATTTATGCCACAAGGTGAATCAATGAAACCTCTCTCACCACGTCCCAGGGGAGAGGAGAGAAATTGAAAAAAGAACTAACATTGTGTGGTTCAGGCTTCAGCGTCTTTATTCTCCTTTGTCTCAGAACGTCTCACCCCCCACTAAAGCATCATGGAGGTTCTGGCTGTCAAACATCTCTTACATGTGTGACAGCACCAATGAAAAGTCTCAACATGTCCACGGGAATGGCGACAAGGTGGAAAGACCCAACGTTGCCATGCCGACGTCTCATCCTCCATCCTCTCACCTCACTCTGGAGTGATCGGATCTGACAATCAGCTGGATCTATAGGGCTTTAATGTCTGCCCACGTCCAAACTGGGTGGGACAACCTGGACCTTTGTAAGAAATATTAAATACGGGTGGAAACCCGGAACCCCCCCCCCAAAAAAAATGCAGCATCATGGTGTAAATTAGGGGCGAGGGATGGGTGGGAGTCATGAAAGGAGCTGAGGCAGAGGGAAAGAGCAAATGGCTGTCGGAACACACACACACACACACACACACACACACACGCACACATACACACACACACACACACACACACACACACACACACACACACACACACACACACACACACACACACACACACACACACACGGCTTTGATCTGAATCAAAGCACACCTTCCTCTCGTACAGTATAATTCATTGTGGGGAGAACGGAGCCAAAAATGAGGCCTCTCTCCAGGATAAACCAGGCGCTCCGCTCTTCCCTGCACCTCCCACACACTTTATCGGTGAAGACATGAAGCTGAGCGTGTCTGCAGCTGCCTGGTGGTTCGCTGGGGACCAACAGCTCGTCATCTGGGCCATTACAGCCCTCGCTCGGCATCACACCCAGCGCCCCCCCCCATCCCCTCCCCCCCCTCCAGAACCGGCCCACTCTGTGCCTCTGTGGCGCTCCCCGTTCCTGCCACGTGTTGCACCGACTAAAACTCGCACAGCTGCGACATCAGAACAAAGATTTCGCAAAGGTGCGTTGAAGTGGGAGCCCGGCTCCATTTTCTACCTACTTTGGTTACCATGGCAACTAACGCAGCAGACATAACCCATCCAGAAGGCTACGTTCTGACTGAAAACGGGGACGTCCTTGAATCCAATTCATTTGGAGGAGGGTTTAAACCCGCATTAGCGGACGTATCTGTGCGTTTGGGTTTTATTAGCTCATGGTCACATAGACGCGGAGGTTTTCATGCAGAAAATCGTCTCCTTGTTCTTGTCCTCTGTCCGCCGTGTCTCATCCATACAGTAAAGTAATGAGAGCCCCGCGGCCACAGACGATGGATCGTGCTTTTCTGTTTCCACCTTTAGCGGCTAATAGAAAACCGCTGATAGAAAAACGCCGATCAAATTACATTAATTACCAGCAAAGATAAAAGGCAAGAGCGAGGCCGTTGGAGGGGACCCGCTGGCCTTTCAGAGGCATTTTTAAAACCGGAACATGTTTCTAAAGGGCTGTCCTGACAGCGCCCAGCTGGCGTCATCCGACGTTTAATCCAAGTGTTTAATTATCCAGTTCATGTAAATTCAGCTTCATTTAGATAAGCTGCCACTTCCATTACACAGCAGCCCACACGCTCGCTATATTCACCTTCACGTGCAAGAAAGATCAGTCATGTTTGTGGGTATTATCGCTACTGGGAGGATCTTGTTGGCCTGGTCACAAACCTCTGACCTTTGACCTGATCACCTGTGTTAGAGGCATTTTTCCCCCACACAAAATGGCCGCTGCAGCCATGGCCTGCCACTAAGCAACTAGCCAGGAGAAAATGGCTTTTTTACCTTTAGGTCCTGTTGTGTGTCGGTTCCTGAGAGGACGACTGGATCCTCTCCACATGTGCTTGACTTCTTTCAACACTGACTGCCAACTTTGTTGCCAAACTTTGACCCACTTGCAGCACATTATTTCCTGCAGACGGCTGTTTTTGTCACCTCCTCGCCTCTTTTCTGCTCTGTTTTCACTCCAGAATGAGCTTTAATGAGCTGAACCTGAAGTCCACCATTTCTGTCTGCCAAGCCCCACCCACAGCATTCTGATTGGCTTATTAAAGATTGACATGAATGAGGTCTGTTCCTGTTTTAAAAGGATAGGATTTCTACATATGACATGACTTTCTGCATTGTTTTTGCTGAAAAACTCTTTTACAGGTTGCATTGTTAGACTGTAAGTATTTAAATAAACTCAGATTTAGCGTTATTAAGAGTGCTGGAGTCTTCCAGTTGGGTGAGTTAACTTAGTCTATAAATGCATCCGGACTCCTGGATATGCTTCCATGTACAGATACGAATATAGACTAGATCAAAAGGTCAAAATCACTCAAAATTGAATGGACCTTTTCTGACCCTCCCATTGGGACTGCGTGTGGCAGCCTGTGATGCTTGTATTCCAGCCCATTTTGTCCTGGATTCCCTGGTGAGCATGCACGCTAACACACACGACCTTTTGTTATGGGACGCCAGGATCACACTCGGCGATCACAGCCCGAATCCGAACGCGAAGTGACACAATCGGGACATAAAAGCATCTCATCTCCGGCCGAGAAGAGCTGCTTCTTATCAGCTAAGGTGAAGATCAACACTTGTTCCGCTCTGGTGAAATGTGGGTCATTTTTGCACGAGTGGCCCAGTCAACCAATTGATATGAGGATTAGGATCAGTGGCGACTTTACAACTGGAAGAGACAGGGGCAAAACAAACACGGAAGTAAGAAAATAACCCCCCTATCTTGGATTTCTGGGACACAGATATCTCCACAAGTTCTAAGATGACCGATATTTTAGCCCATGAGAACTAAAGAGCTGGAGACTAAAGTTGTAGCTTAGCATGTTGCTTAAAACTTCTGTTTATCTCCAGATGCTAGAGATGAATCTTTTGTTTTCTTAATAAAATGGACACTTTCTGTTTCTCTTGTACAACCAAACTGAATAAACAAGCGACAGATGTTACAGAATGCTAAGTGTAGTTAGCAGCTGTTTCTGCTGTTAGCTTGACGCAGCCTCAGGACTCGTTAAACTACGAAGATCTGGGAAGTTATTCTTCCAACTTTGGTGCATTCGTGTGCTTTTAATGGAAAAGGACAGACGACTACCAGACTCGCTTGATCAATGATGAACTCATGGGATTAGCATGTAGAGGGGGAAATATCACTTTAGCTGTCATGCCAGACTACACATAATGGCCCAGACTAACTCATAGCAAACAACCACTAATGTTGATAATAACATGTTCCAGGTGTATGTGGCAAGAGTTGCTTGGCAACAAACCACAGCAGCACTGGTACAACAACCCCTAGCCTCCAGCTCTCCTGCTAAAGTAGCTTTACAGCTCTCCGTGAGCTCTAGACTTCCACGATTTACATTCATGGCCAATGCAACAACAGCACAGACTGGTTCTACAGCAGGCATATAAACACAGCGCAAGCACAAAAACAACACACAGTTGAACAAGTTGACCAGTTAACAGGAAGAGGTGGTTTGAGTTGAGTGTGCAATTTTTCAGACGTTCATTGTAGAAAGTCTCAAGTCTGACTTAAATGACCCTGATACGTCTTTGACTCAAAGCACAGTGTTACGTTGTTTCTTCCCCAGACGCACGCCCACGCGTGCAGTGTTCTCTCCGCCTCACATTATCCCGTAAATATATTAACATTTCATGTACGACGCTGAGGTGTGTCAAATGGATCTCATCAAAATTTCATCCCTAATTACGGCAAGCGATGCTGGAGGGAGATTCCCCCTTCACCGAGATGAGCTATGGACGGAGCCCAGGCTGGTGGAGGCGAATGAAATCAATTCCCAACAGGCTATCGACTGCGAGGGCTGGGTTTTTAAACACTTGAGGAACACTAATAAACAGACTTAATCCTTTAGAGAAAAATATCCCCAATGGAGTCTTTCCCGTCGAGTCTTTTGGAGGGAAAAACGTTCAAGAAGGGCTTCTGTTTGGGCTTATTTAAGTTGATTCTTTGAGTCATATTGTCCAGCTCATGTCTGCTAATCAAAGACATGTTAGCTTATGACTGACCTGGCTGCCATTTCATCCATGAACAATCGACCCATCTGACACTATCTTGAGTGCGAATCATTAAAATGTAAGTAGTGGGACCTCTATTCCATCCACTAGAGGTCAGTAAAGCTAAATGGGATAAGCTAATTAAATAAATTGCCTTTTTTTAATCCAGTGTTAAGCTAACCCTGAAATCATTTCCTAAACTTCTGTCATGTGTTCATACATTTTCTTTTATTCTATCACAACAGTAGCTACAATGATTTTCACATATGCTAACTACTGTATAAGGGCCAAATATCATTCGGATTACTAAGTTCTTCCCAAGGCCAAGTGGGTGATAACCAGAGCTTTATTCAGCAACACGCTATAAAAGAATACGGTATTAGAAGCGTCTCAATGCCACCATGAAGGCAAAAAGTCGTGGGTCCTTTCCTGCATCTCTATTTCTCAGCCAACCAGGAGCAAACCTGTGTGATTATCCACCAGCCTCCCGTTGCCTCCCCCAGATGATTTGATTGCCCCATCGTACAAATTTTGCAGGCGCAATCAGAGGACCCCCACCACGGCCACCGCCTACATGTTCCACTTCAGTTTTTAAAAGCAGTCCCAACCTCCCCAGCACGGCCTGATCCGTCAACATGAAAAGTGCCAACATTGCATTATCTACTCACACCATTAGGTGGCTCCAAATCTCACACACTAGACTGTGACCCAGCTGGTGAAAAGGCGGCTAAACATTTGTTCCGGGGAGTCTCTGTGCGGCGCAAACATCCGGATCAAGTTGACTCCAGACTCGGAACCATTTTCAGGTTGCGGCCGTCCTAACCCCTCCAGCCTTACCTCCAATATCCGGCCTCAGCGTCTTGTCGTATTCCTTCAGGAGATTGTTCAGCACGATTGTGGCGTCCTCCTGATGAGACCTAGGCACGAGCATTTGATTGACAGTGGTGTCATGGCCGTCCTCATAGTCACCATAATCCAGCAGATCACATCTGGAGAGGATGGACAGAACCGTCATTAATCAGACTGCTCAGCTAAAGCTCACCAGTGTTGTGCTGGTGCTGATGGGTGGGGGGGGGGGGGGGGGGTTGGTCTTCATGGTGACATCTGTGAATGGATGCTGTCATTTATGTCCCTGTGCCCGTGCGTGGGGCAACCCATGCATCATGAGCCAGATTTCACGAAAAAAAAAAAAAAAAAAGAGATGACGCCCCAGAACTTTTGTGAAGCCGCAGAGGAGATGAACGAGGAGGTCGCACTCACCGGACGCCTTGGAGCAGCGCAAGTGCGACGAGCGCAAACTTGGCTGTCATCTTCCCCGCGGGCGGATGTCGGCGCCTCCTCCCTCCTCTGGATGAGTGGCGGCGGACTGCAGGTGGAGGAGAACCCCGGTGGGCTGCTGGAGCTGGAGCTGGAGCCGGAGCTGGAGCCGGAGCTGGAGCTGGAGCTGGAGCTGGAGCCGGAGCCGGAGCTGGAGCTGGAGCCAGCGACCATCAATCCGCGCTCTGAACTTCACCGCCCGCCCACACGCACTTTCTTCTGCGCGTCATCTACAACTGTCTTTCCCAGCTCTCACTCTCACACACACACACACACACACCCACCCACCCACACACACTTACACACACTCCTCTGAACCGGGGTTCCTCCGGGACGCACCCTGACGATCAATCAGCGTGATCGGGCCGGCAGAGGAGAGACGGATGCTCCCAGCGCCCTCCTCGTCCTCCCAGTTTGTGGGGGACGCTGCTGCTGAAGGTGGTGGTGGTGGTGACGAACCCGAGGAGATGGGCATCTTACATGACTCGAAAAAACAACTGCCGTAATTGTGTCAAGTGAAGCGTTCAGAAAAACCCGAGAACCCGCTCGACGCAGCATCCAACGGCAGCGGGCCACTAATTGCGCTGCTCCGTGCTGCCTTTGCACGACTAGAACATCTCCGAGTTGTTGCTCCAACTCGGTCAATACCTGGAAACTCTGACGAGATTTCCTCAACTCACGCGGGTTCGGACCTTCTCTGCCCCCTGCTGGCCGAACACGGGACAGCACAAAACTCTTCATCTTTGCGTCGGAATACTTTGGATTATTACAGATCATTTTTCTGAATTTGCAGGTGTTTGGGGGGGAATTAAGTCCAACATCGACTTATTTATAACCCATAGAAACACCTTTGTTGGATATTAACCTAACCCAACCTCTTTACTTCATCAAAGGCTCTTTATTAGTCGAATTTAAATAAACCGAAATAATAAAATGTTGTATAAAAAGATAACGTTGTAATATTTCCTGACTGTATTAGCAGACTTTAAAATACTGACACGGATTCACTGGTTGAAGCAGCTGTAATCATTGTTTATTAAAACAACAGTTGTTTGGTGGGATCCATTAATGCCAGTGTCACTTATTAGATCATTTTAGAATAATAGATATAACAAATACTGTACGGATACAAAACCAAAGGATGATGAAGGCGAACGCATTTAGCCCGGCTGTAAACAGTTTTCATGCCACCGGATCCCCGCGGGAGGCCGCTGCAGGGTGCGGGTTACATTCTCCAGTCGACACCCACAGTTCTTTAGTCTCTGTTCGCCTTTAATTAATCACAGCAGCGTCACGTGACTGGCACCACATCAAATGGACAGACAGACAGACAGACAGAGTGTTTGTCACAGGCTGCACAGGTCTGGGTTTAAATCAGAGCTGAGCATTTCTCTGTAAGGAGCCTCCCTGAATGAGAGAAAGCAACTTTGGTGGAACTAAATCCCCTTTTCTAACCTGGGACCAGGCACAAGCAGACATGAGGGATGTTTGTCGGAGGGGCTGCGGTCAATTTCACCAGTGCCGACCTCTTTGGGAGGAAGGAAACTGAATTAAAGAGATGATGATGGTGCTGAAGTCTCACCACGGGTAGAGCTACAGTGTCAAAATCCCTGATGACTGAGAACAGCTCGACACCTTCCAAGAAAACAGGCAAATAATCAATGGATGAAAAGCGATATTCCACTTTGTGTTGGTTTCTTCGTCCAGAACTGAAACAAGCTAAGTCTACGGCTCAGAGAAAAGATTACACTTGGCAAAAGGCTGCAGGCAAAGCAAAACTTCTGCACCTGCTGAGGGTTCGACACAGAGCAACACATCGGATTTACATAAAAAGCAGATTACAAGGCGCTACAAAACATCGTGGCTTCGAAAGGGAAAGTAAAATCCGATGAGAGTTCGAAGGTAATATAGAGATATTTAGATTAGGTCCCAATTTCACAAAGAAAAGCAGGAAACTATCATGAAGGTAACACCATTCAGTCCCCAAAGTTTCAGAACCAGTGATCCCCCCAACAGAGGCAGCTTCCCTGCTGGGAACACTGGTCTGTGTAGTTCCTGAGTTTGTCTCATCGTGTTCCAGCCTGTGGTGGCCTCGCTGCTGCTCCGCTATCAGCGTGGAACGAAAAGCGTAGAAGAAAAGTCAGACAGAAAGGCAGATTACTGAAAAAGGCTCTTCTAGAAGCAATTTTACACAACATACACAACCATTAAGACGACATTACAGGCTCCCAGGAAAACAATCAAACAGAGCATCGTTCCAGTTTGGCATTTCCTTTTGTGTGTGTGTGTTAAAAGCCAAAAAAGAACGAATTAATATTTACAAAAATGCCATCCTTTGCTGGGCCAAGGTTCCAAAAAACAAGTACAGGTTAGTGTTTGGATGTCCTCATCCTGTAAAATGACCAAATCAATCCGTTCTTAAAAGGCCAAAGGTTAACCCTTAATGCAACGACGGATACGTTTCTGAATTACTTTCAGACAAATGTGCAATTTTCAGGCTCGGTAGCCACCGAGCTAACACTCGCTGACTGGCGGCGAGCGGGTCGTCTCAGGAGAGCACCCCGGCTCCATCAGTCGAGGTGCCGACATGTTTGCCTGGCTGGGTTCAAAGGCTGAGCCTAGCAACAAGCCACGGCACAGGCTAATGAAATGCTAAAAGTACTGAGGGCTTTACGACGACCGGTGCATTTACCTGCAATGCGGTTTCCCAGACGCAAATTTGAGTGGTTATGTGACAACAGAGATCAGAATCAGTACTTGAGCAGCTTTGTTTTACGCTAATGTTGTTCTTAATCCATGCACACGTTAGAAACCTTTTATCATAGAAAGCATTTAAGCAGGAAAATAGTAGACTCAAGGGAGAAAGAAACGCTTGTACCAAAAAGGGGCCTTTGATGAGAAGCCAGCGAGTTCAGAAAGATGCAAACAGATTGACTGAATGGGCAGAATAAGAGGAAAATGGTCCAAAGGGCCTCCAACCGATAAAAGTGACCTAAACTATGTCACAGCAAAGAGTTTTTAAAGACCAGCAGGGGTTCATTTTCTGTTTGAAACCCTCCCACACCTGTCCGCAGCTCAGTGGTTTCAATTTAATCCTAAATTTTCCCCTGAACGCACCATCCACAGCGATCCAGCTGCCCAACACAAATGGGTCAAACAGGCGGGCTGCCCTAGATGTCGGGGTCTTAATATGTTATGAACAGACAAGGCTCTTCTTTGAAACATTCACAAGGTTCTTTGTCATTTTTGTAACTTTCGATGGAGACACCAACCTGCTGGTGCTGTCAGGAAGCCAGTTTAGCAGCAGGAGGTGCTCAGTGTTCCAGTGGAGTTGTTGGAATCGACACAGAAAGACGACAATTAGGAAATAAAGACATAAATGGGAGATCCGACCGCTTTCCCGCATTTCTGAAGACGGCTTTAAGGTTCAAACCCAATTTCAGCGGCGGCTTTTCTTCAGCGTGAGCTTGGTGCATTCAAAGCCTCCGTGATTAAAAAGAAACGAGCGATAAAAATCAAGGAAAAGCTGCTCAAGATTTTTTTTTTTTGGGTCAGTTTCATTTGAAATCTGTCCTCAAGTGCAGCGGAGGGGTGTGGAGCGGTGCCTGGAGTACAAGGTGGGTTCTGTGGGAGGGGAGCGTCATGCAAACTGCAGCAGGATAGATAAGAAAGAAGCCAAACGTCCGTCCTCTCGCACGCAGCTTCTCCGTCTTCAGGCAGCGTTCCAAACCGTGAGAACAGGAAACGGCTGTATCTGCATCCCTTTGAAGTGCCTGAAATACACAGACGGGTGGAGTTTTTGGTTCTTCGAGCGCAATTGTGTGAAAGGGCGGAGACTCGGACCCTCCGACCGGGGGAGGAAGAGGAGAAAGGAGAGATTATGTGGAGGTGACCACCCCCTTCACCACCGGCTCTCGGTTCAGGTACGTGGCCCAGTAGACCAGGTTGAAGGTTCCGAACAGGACGGGAAAGACTATCCGCGACATCTTGTCGATCTTGCTGACGCTGTTGTAGGTCTTCTTGGGGTCGGCCATCTTGGTCTCGGAGGCCCTCAGCTGCACGGACGTGGTGTTGGAGATAGTGGAGATGGACATGTCCTTGGTGAGGTTGGCAGTGTAGTTGACGCCCGCCGAGCAGACGTTGTTGGGCTTTTTGGACAGCACCATGGGATCCCGTTTCTATGGCAGAACAGATGAGACGGAGCAGCGAGTTAGTCCTGAGAGCCTCCAGCTGTTCCTGACACCCTGACTCATCCTGTCTGGAATGGAAGTATTATATTCAGGAATAATCCTGCCTCAGGGAAAAGATATTGGCCTTGTTAGCGGTTCAAATCCTGGGCGTCGGTGCCCCTGAGCAAGGCACCCAATTGCTCACCAGGCACAGTAAAGTACTGCCCACTACCCCTGAGCCTGGCTTGTGTGTGTGTTCACTGCTGGTGTGTGAAGGATGTGTGTTTGCAAATATTTTGGTTTCCTACTTCACATGGTGCTAAAGTGTCGGCTCTTTGAACTCGGACATAAATGAATAATTCTGACTACTTCAGATGGAGGCTGTCTGGACGTTATTGGCTATAAAAGGCAGATTTGCTGGCAGATACGTGCCTTGGGGTGCTGTGCCTCCAGCGCCTTCTTGCCGTCCCAGGCCCAGCTCCTCTTGGTGAAGTAGTTCACCGTGGCAAACTCGATGAGGGCGGAAAAGACAAAGGCGTAGCAGACGGCTATGAACCAGTCCATGGCGGTGGCGTAGGCCACCTTGGGAAGAGAGTTCCTGGCGCTGATGCTGAGCGTGGTCATGGTCAGCACAGTGGTCACCCCTAGAAGGCAGCGAGAAGCGTCAGCAGCATGAGAATCAGCTGCTGCTGCCCCCCCACCCCGTGTACATCAGACACAAACGGGGGCCGAACTGAGGGCTTTACTCACCAAAGACGGTCCGCGCAGGAACCGATTCTCTGTTGAGCCAGAATGACACCTGGGACAGGATTACAGTCATAAAGCAGGGCATGTACGTCTGGATGACAAAATATCCAATCTTCCTCTTCAGGTAAAAGTGGGCCATCATCACTGTGTACTGTCCTGGAAGAAAACAAACCATCAGAGAGGCTATTGAGTTAGCGACGATAAACAAAGCATTAGGTGATATCTTCGTGGAGGAAATGTTCGCATGCAGCTTTTCGGGAACAGTGGAGACATAAAGATGTGATTTAACCTTCCTTCAATACTGAAGCTGTTGCTTTACAAGAACCTGAAGATACTGGGTGACTAAATAAAACACTTTTAAATGCCTTCTAGCACAAAATGTTCTCATTTACAAAGAACAGATGAACAACTTTAAGAAGTCCCCTGCAGCAAAGAGACGAGAGGGGGAGCGCGAGAGACAGAGAGAGCGCACAACTGATGTTAATTATTGGCACAATAGAATATCATTATGTGTAATTATGGCTGGGAGTCAACAGGAGGGGGTGTATCCAGGCAGCAAAGAGGGGAAACACAATGTTCAGTCGCTCAGACCATGACTGCCTTTCAGGCTTTGTACAAATCCTCATGCTACCAGCAGCAACTGCAGGCGCTGCTGAACTATCAAATACCTCCTATTCCACACACTGAGGCAACCCCCCCCCCCCTCCCTCTCCCTACCACTCATGCACGCGCACACACACCCACACACTAATACGCAAGGCTTTCTCCAGGCAAAATCGGATTTTTGAACCTCCCTAATCCCCGGTTACAATCTGCATCCTGCCATCAGTCAGGGGAAGACACACTGTGCGTGCGTGTGACTTCCTGTCCTAAGAACCTCACATAGACACCGAAGCCCCGCCCACAGCCTCCCGTCCTGCCGGTGGAGTCGCACATGCGGCGAAACACACAAATGAAGCATGATTGGGACCCGCTGACAGCCTCCACGCACGCCGACTCCCTCCACACCATCTATGCCGGGCAGGAGGACACTTGCTGCTGCTGCTGATCACTGGTGTGATGGAGGGGGGCTGATCCCTTTTCAGTCTCTCTGCAGAGTTTTTTTGTGGGGGGGTGTTTGACAGCTTCTCTTGCTGTCGACGGGACCAGCTGGGAACCATATTACATTTCAGCATCGACCAGCAGCACTGTAGCACTCAGGTAAAGAAGCGTCTCTGTCATGTCTGGAACCCCCCGCCACCTGGAATCTGCCGCCTAGGCCCCCGGCCGGCCTCATGACTCCAGGCCATCTGGGCCAGAGATACCCGACCAACAAGTGCTGCAGACCCAGGGCCACCTTTGCCCTTGATGAATGGATCTCGACAGAACCGGGAGCAAAGGGGGAAGGAGGAACATGTTCCTCTGGTGGATGTCACTGATTTTCTCCCAAGGATTAATGTTTCCCAGTGTCCACGGAGAGCTTCCTTTCATGCGAGGGAACAACGCTGCCATGCTGGTCAACTGGTGAGTAGGACAGCACGGGGGGGCCCAGATCACGCTTTTGTTCTGTTGTTCTGAGAAATGGTGCTGAGAGTAGAGAAGGCAAAGCAGAAATCATACTAATTCATTAACCCAGTGGACTCTTCGTGACCCCCCCTCAGCTGAAACTCATCAGCAGCGACTCTGGACGGCTTCCAGACACCAGCTTTTGAGTTGCATCATTGATGAAGAGAAGACCACAGATGAGGTTTAGCGTGTGTTTTGTGGCAAAGGTGCCCCCAGAGCGATGATTTAATGGTTGCAAACGCATCTCAAGAGTTCCTTTCAACATGCTGGAGAATTGTCTGCATTGCTTTACTCCAAAAAGGTGTCTGTTAATCTATCATGACCTAATTAACATTATAATAAAGATTTGAGTTTTTTTCAAATTTGAAACATTCAGTGGCCTGAAAAACAGCCACCTGTAAATCCCGCGCAGTTGTTAGCATTTAGGGGGCAAGACACGTGAAAGCCCCTCGACTGAGCATCAGACTTTTCTCCCAATCACCTTTTTCCTTGACAGTTTACGTCATTGGCAGCCTTTACCTCGACACTGTACCACGCTAACCATGGAGTCCTCCCACCAATCAACTCAAAAAAATAAAAATACAAAAAAAGGGGGGGAAATCCACAGTTTTAATAATGCTTCACTCAGAAACTGCAGGCAAGTGTATTACAGTTACGTTTTACATAAGAGCATTAAGCAGATGCCTTTCAACGCCCCCGCCCCCACGTGCCAGAGAAAGGCTGTCCAATCCCATCATACAGGCGGGGGCCCTTCTTTTTCTGGCCTTGTTAGGACCATAGAATTAACTTTAAAATGCTTTAAACCATGTTAAGTTTTGTTAATCCATGACTCTTAAAAAGTAAACATATGTAACCCTGACTTTACAGCTCACAGTGCGGTGGGAAGCGCCCCCACTCTGTATCTGCGTGTGATGACTTTTGACAAGGAAACCAACCCAGAATCACTTGGTGACAGCCGACCGACCAATCCCCCGCTCTGATCTGTGATGTCATCTTCTTATGCAAAGGCTGATGGGTAGTTGGATTGGGGGGAGATTAATGCTTGGTCTCAGGTCTATGTGTGTGTGTGTTCGTGTGTGTGTGTGTGCATGGAGGGCTCATGCAGGGATAAGTGTTGTTTGACAGGACTGTCCGAGCCTGTAGACAGCTGGTTGTGTGAGGGATACGCTACTCTCCTGTGATAGTGTCCGCTCATTGACTCTGATCTCCTGATACCGTTTCCCACATTCACTCTGGGCCTCGCACGCCCACTTCCTCTCGCAGCAATTTTTTTTTTTCTAATCCAGAATTAGTTACATCACGCATGATGAATTTAGTCAATGAAATGGGGGATTTGAGATAAAGTCACACCACTCTTGCTCCTTCCTGATCCCTCTACACGACTGCGTCATGTAGCTACACACACCTCTGCTGGTGTGGATGTCCTCTGTGCCGGCCGTTTGCCCGATCAGATGGTACTGGTTGAGTCTAGAGCCGTCTTCAGCCACCACCACAGACTTGGCGGCTCCCGTGGTCCAGGTGTAGACCACCTCGGACACTGGATAAGCATCTGATAGAGGGAGAGGGAGAGAGAGAGAGAGAGAGAAGTCAACAAGAATGTGACATTATTGTGTTCCTTTTTAATACAATAAGCCTCCAAAAATGACTTTGTCCTTAAGTACAGAGCAGGTCCCATGTCATGTTTAGCTGCCCATCTGTCTATGTGTGTGTGGGTGTGTGTGTGTGTGTGGGTGGGTGTGTGTGTGGGAGTGGATGGTTTTGCAGCGTCTATCGAGCACTTTTTGATTAGAAGCTTAAGCGCAAAAGCAGAAATTTGCTGGTGTGCCTATTTATATTTTTGTTCGAACCACACTTCTGCCATCTGGGGGTCGCGTTAGCCATCAAGTATCGTACTTGTGATGGAAAAACAGGGAGAAAAAGAACACACACGGGGATTTCAAACAGCAAAAATCAGTTGTGATGCTGCCAAAGCAACAAGTATGTTGGGTAAATATCTAGAAGTTGACCAGCGAGCAGGCTGATGAAACAGTAAATGGGAATAAGCATTTAAGTACAAGGGTGGCAAAAATCACAACCCTCACTGGATCCAAAGCTCCGTCTTGTGTAATGGGGGTTCCTGTTGTTTATTTTTGTCTGTGAGGGAAAATCTCCATAGAAGCGCCACTGATCTAAGTGCTCACTTGGCTGCTGGAACAGAGGCCATGCAGGTGTATAAATTTGGATGCTGCCAGGCCAAAGGTTGAGACTTTAATTGTTGGGTGGTTCGATTGGAATAGGGGATTACTGGAGAATGTCATGACGGGGGAAGAGCTAAAGACTTTGGCAGGCAGGACAGTGAACCATTGCCAAATTCCAACCAGTTCATGCCTCATGGTTTGTTGCTCCTCCTGATGGGTGAGGCAGAAACACGTTAGCTGACTTTGCTGCTGGTTTGTGCAGAGGGAAGCTGTCTTCATAAAGCAAAACTTTGAAATTTTGCCACGCACGGCACCAAAACCCCCAAAATGTAACATGTGTGCATGTGGGGCCCTCCGTCTGACTCTGAACCTTCAACTCAACTCAAATCAAATCAATCTTTATTTATATAGCGTCTTTTACAATCAAAATTGTTTCAGGGCACTTTCCAGAATCCCAGGGCCTGACCCCAGACAAGCAACAGTGGCAAGGAAAAACTCCCCTTTAACAGGAAGAAACCTTGAGCAGGACCAGGCTCATGTAGGGGGACCCTCCTGCTGATGGCCGGCTGGGTAGAGAGGAGAGGAGAGGAGAGGAGAGGAGAGGATAGGAGAGGAGAGGAGAGGAGAGGAGAGGAGAGGAGAGGAGAGGGGAGAGGAGAGGAGAGGAGAGGAGAGAGCAGGAGAGGAGAGGAGAGAGAGGAGGGAGGAGAGGAGAGAGGAGAGGAGAAGGAGGAGAGAGGAGAGGAGAGGGAGGAGAGAGGAGAGGAGAGGAGAGGACGAGGAGGAGAGGAGAGGAGAGGATGGGAGAGGAGAGGAAGAGGAGAGGAGGAAGGGAGGAGAGGAGAGGAGAGGAGAGGAGAGGAGAGGAGAGGAGAGGAGAGGAGAGGAGAGGGAGGAGAGGAGGAGAGGGGAGGGAGGAGGAGAGAGGGAGAGGAGAGGAGAGGAGAGGAGAGAGGAGGATGGAGGAGGAGGAGAGGAGCAGGAGAGGAGAGGGGATGAGTAGGAGGAGGAGAGGAGGGGAGAGGAGAGGAGAGGAGGAGAGAGGAGAGGAGAGGAGGAGAGGAGGAGGAGAGGAGAGAGAGCGGAGAGGAGAGGAGAGGAGAGGAGAGGAGAGGAGGAGGGGAGGGCTGAGGGAGGGAGAGGAGAGGGAGGAGAGGAGAGGAGAGGAGAGGAGAGGAGAGGAGAGGAGAGGAGGAGAGAGGAGAGGAGAGGGAGAGGAGAGGAGAGGAGAGGAGAGGGAGAGGAGAGGAGAGGAGGAGAGGCGGAGAGGAGAGGAGAGGAGAGGAGAGAGCAGGAGAGGAGAGGAGAGGAGAGGAGAGGAGAGGAGAGGAGAGGAGAGGAGAGGAGAGGAGAGGAGAGGATAGGAGAGGAGAGGAGAGGAAGGAGAGGAGAGGAGAGAGGAGAGGAGAGGAGAGGAGAGGAGAGGAGAGAGGAGAGGAGAGGAGAGGAGAGGAGAGGAGTGAGGATAGGAGAGGAGAGGAGAGGAGAGGAGAGGAGAGGAGAGGCTGCTGACAGGATGCTGCAGTAATTCATATTTCAGGATTTTAAAAGGAAGAGTTATTGCCGAATGACTCGGCGATGGATCCGTGCTGGCTGAGCCAGCCTGAGGGATGATTCATAAAACACATTTCATTGGCTCCACACGGCCCAGGTGGACACATTTCGTGCATCTCACGGCTTCATCTGCACTTTTACGATTCTGGAAACAGGCTGTTTCCAAACTGCTGCATTTCTAAACAAGACATTTATTGCCCCAGTCCTGTCAATTCCGGCAATTTAGCTGCCATTCCCGAGAAGGTCTGTGGCTCTGCAGTTCTTTTCTTTGTGATCCAAACTGTTTTCCAGCTCTTTTGTCGCCAGAGATCTCCATTGCAATGCTGAAAATGGCTCCCAAAACAAGCATGTTAAAGATGCACTTTTCAGATTACTCCTAACTGAAATGCTACAATATCAGCAGGATTACCATTAACTGAATACCACAGAGTATTACTCTACCTCCGCAGCGGGAGGTGCTTGGCTGGAGGCCAGAGGCTAAACTAGGACGCAGGTTGTCCGAGCAGACGCTCACCGTCCTCCCATCAAGCAACAGTGGTTTATAAAAGATCGAGAGCTGTGCGTCAAAGCTGTCTGGCTGCCAACTTCTCAGATTCATAAGCTCTTCAGCTGAGTCAGATACAGATATGTTTTTATAGATCAAAGTGTTTCTATGGCAAAATGCAGTTCATCCACCAAACTCTCATGCCATCGCTGCACACATGTGAAATCATCAAATCATGACAGAGGAAGAGATTGTGTGGCTTCGTTTAACAGGGGGGATTAATTTTGCCCTTTTTGCCTACACCGGAAATGGTTCCTTTTATCCCCTCTGATTACAACATAAAGTGGAAACAACGGAGTTGGCGCACTCTAATGCGGAGCTGGTGTGTTGGGTTGGATTTTGCTGCAAATGACACTGTTGCTGAGTCATCCGGAGGCCGGCTGAGGACTGGAGGAGACTAAACCGGGTAATCGGGAGGTGGTCAGTCAGTCATATTAGCCTCCGCAGTAAAACCAGAAACAATGAGCTCAAAACATATCTCCTTACTTGGATCCTCCTCCGTACTCTTCTTACTGGGATACTCGAAATATGCTCACACCGTTTGCCTGCAGGGCATCACCCCGGGGCGGTTAGGGTCGCACTTGTAATGGGGAAGGCCCAGAAGGTCTTCGCTGCTCTAACTGGATTAGTCAAAAATGCTCCGTCTTCCATAATGAGCACAGGTGAGCCACGTCTCACTGAAATCTCAGGATTAGGTCATCATCCTTTTAGCTCAGCAAGCTCTCAAGGCGTGGCATTTAGCCAGTTCGGTCTTTAAATAACCCTCGGGTCGACCCGGTTTGCCTTCAAGCCCTCACTTATAGGACACACAGGGAAGCTGTTCCCATTTGGAGTATTGGGGAAAGCCTCTATAATTACAATTTATCTATTTAAAGGCATATTTGCACTGATCTTAAACCAGTGACCTTGTATGTGGGTTGTAAAATGTAAATAGCAGCGACCATAAGTGATGAGCCCTATTGCAAAAACAAGAAGGAGATTAACATATATTTTATTTATAGCATTAAGAAAGGCAACCGATCGTAATGTCCAAAATTATTCCTTTTTTTGGTCATATAATGGTGGTAATGGCTGGGATTAGCATGCAGCAAAGCCCAGAGATGAATGTAAGGTGGGTTTTACTCACAGCTGCCAAACTTGAGAGGGCAGGCATGTGCATCCATGGGGAAGTCCTCCAGCTGCATGGGGCATTCTGCTGATATGGTCAATCTGAGGCAAAAACATATCAACAACATATTATAAAGTGCACATAACACCTCTTCCTGTTGAAGAAATCACCACCTGGATGTTATTTGTGATGCTTTAGTCTCAGAGGAGCTAACCCAGCATGGTATTTTCCTGCTGAGGAGACATTTCAGGGGTAATACTACCACCTTCTGGCCACCCGTGGTCAAAGATTTGGACCTCAAAAGCCCTCTGGATGCAGCCATGAAACCACAAATGATGAGCCTGTGTGCATTATAATGACTCTATCCATTGTTTATGTTTAATCTGCCCTGAATCTACTCAGCTGTCTCTGGGCCACCTCAGTGGCTGGGTGGCCACCAGGAAAACCAGTAACATGATGACGTGTCATTGGCTGGACAAGACATGCTGGCAGTCCGAACACGGGCCTTGGGCTCCATGAGCAAGTCCAACACGAGCTACAGCGGACAGTCACGGTACTTCCTTTGCTTCGCTAAACAATCATACCGATAATTAGGTCATCGAGAAGTGGCAAAATTCTCTTGGGTCAAGTGGTTTTTATGCATCACCGACCCCACTTTAGTAGATTCCCCTATCTCCCCGACGGCGTGAGCAAAACAAAGTGAGCTGACTGTTTGGGGCTTCCTCTCATCCAGTGTGGACCGGAGAGAGGATGGAGCGCTGTGGATGGGTAAACGAGAAAATGGCTGTGGTAGCATCTTCTAATTCTCCGTGTGGCTCAATTAGCAGGGACGCCCGCAGACACAGGTGCTTTAATTGGGCAGTACGAGTGGAAAAGAAGCTGTGTGCTGCCTGTACCACTGCAGACGCAGCTTCACAATATAGCTCATCTTAATATCTGTTCTGAGCCGGATGAGCACATTGTATCCCAATGATGGGGAACACTTCAGATAATACACACTTCAGTGAACAGCGTGGCAGCAAGTCTCAGAATAAAGGCAACACGAGCAGCACGCGAGGATGGAGCAACTCGACTGCACCTAATGTCAGCTGCCTCTGACGCACTCACTCTGCGCTAACATGGAGGTATCGACTGGCTGATTAAGCCCTATGTGCTCAGAACAGATCTGGGATCCGCTGTTAATGGACTGCTATCAAACCAAATGCATTAAGCCCGCGGAAGGGTAGTGCGGAGAGGCACTTTGGAAATTACCCGTGAAGACAAATGCATAAAAATGAAATCAAACGTTGAAACACGAGACGCTTTCATTGCCGCCCAGACAGGATGTAAAGCAGTTTTAGATGTGTGTGGCGCTCCTGTTAGCTGCAGAGACTCTTCCTGTGAGAGACGCAGAGACGGGTCAATCCCAAAAAACAAGTTATAATGGAGAATAATGACATTTATGATGCCCTGCTTGAGATTAAACATATCCGGAAAGAACAATCAAGGATTCTGTCTGCCTTTGTGGTTAGACACTTTTTTAGCTCGCTTTAAAGCGAAGCTTGTGGAACAAAACTGCTCAGATATCTTGCTGATGCGCATGTTCTGTGTGTTTTTGCAGAGAATACAACAACAGTGCATGAACTCCTGTGGCTTAGATATTCGACTCTGTGACGACCAGATGATCAGAAATGACCTCCTGATACCTCATTTCAGCTGAGGCGTGGGGAGTCACACCAGCTCTCCCATGTTACCTATCCAGTTAGAAATACATTTCCATATAATTATAGAGTTATGGAAATGTACGCATGTGCGTACACACACATGAACACACACAGAGTTGAGCACACACAAACTTGAATGTTGCTGCAACTGACAAGAGCCAGCATCGTGTTTGACTGTGTACGTGTGACAGGGATAAGTATGGCCATCTACGGGTGTGTATGTGTGTCAGGCTGGTAACATATGGATAATCTGTCCTCCATCCAGTGTTACCGGCCCTGTGGGTAGCACTGGTATCAGATAAAGTGCTTTCATCTGTGATACAGTCAGATTTAAGTCCTGCGGCTACAGTTAGTCCTAAGGATAAGCAAAGCCTTATTGTAATTCTCTGCTCAAAAGGTCTCAGTGAGTCCTCGTGGTCAAGCTAGATTGTACCAGGGCTTTTTTGTTTACCATCTGCTTGGCTTGTTTTATTTTACCTGGCTGCTGCATTATTGCCAGAATGTAGCTCATGTCAGGTTGCATTCTATCATAGATGGAGATCCCTCTAAACACTATCTGTGTTTCTGTGATGGAGGTTTTCCATAACTTATCCATATCAGGGATAATCAAGGTAATTTTAGGAAAGAAAAAAGACATTTAAAGGGATAATTGAAACGTGATCCATTGCTTTGCTCTGATTTAATTCGCAAGATTGGCCACTAGGCGTCACTGTTCTCCACCAGAGTCAGACTGAAGCTTCTATCAGTGTTCGTCCCAGTTGATATGACACAATAAACACTAGTCTGCACTCAAGGCTGTGCTCTGGACATGTGTTAGTTGTTTGAGACATAGTAAAGGCATCAAAACTAGTTCACAACTGCAAAGTGTGTAACAGATTCATGCGTTTTTAAGTTGTACATGATGACAGCACCCTTGAGAATTCGCATATACCTCATGGTGTAAAGCAAAGTGCCATCATCCTTCAGCCTCAGCAGCTTGTTGGGCGTGGTCATGTTGTGAGCGATCGACTTCTTGCCATTAAGGAAGAAGGTATCGGGAGTCCAGATATTGCTGGCCAGCAGGTTGTTCAAAGGCAACATCTCCATCGGGCCTTTGAAGCACAGACGCTCGTCCTTCCAGCTTTGACGGAAGAACACGTCAATGGTGTATTCCTAAAACAGACAGAAAAAGGTCATGAGTGACTCAAAATAACGCTCGATGCCACAGTTCCTCCTCAGAAGGTCCAGTAAGCATCTGTGAGCACCAGAAACAAAGACATCAGTCACGTGATGCATTCCCTCTGAGACAGCAAGAAATGTATCCATTTAATTGTTAAGACTCAGACTAAGATTGTGCCTTCAAATGTTTTTATCTCATCAAATTCCTGAGACGCTTCACAACGTCTCTCCTTTCACGCATATATATGATCAAATAGTGCAGCCATTCATCATTAATTACTTGGAAACAAATACTCCTTCCCCCCAGAATAATGAGCTTTCATGGACTGTAGATCCATTTGAGTCTCTTGCCATAGTTTGATCGCTGCCGTGCCAAAGTGCACCACAGATGCATCAGGGTGTAATAGAAACTTTAATGAAGGAGGAGATTTAATGCATTTGGCCATCCAGGTGGAACCATGCGTGTCATAAGAGAATGGATTAGTAAAGTGATGAGTCATTTGTTAAGGAGTTGGAGCGGGCCAGTCGTGATGCATTAAAACTTTTACAAGAACGGCGCCTCTCGCGTTCGTTTTGTCTCATTCTCAACTGAGAAGGAGCCAATCTTCAGAGACGGAACTGGGGCAGGACTTCACAGGAGACAGCAGGAGCGCCGTCGATGCCCAGCTCATGAAATGTAAATATAATCGCGCCCATCTAAAAATACCCAACAGCTGTCTGGAAGGACTTCAGAGATGCGTCGATACCGTCCGCCGCGGCTCAACTCACCATCTCCGTGTCAGACACCGGACCAAAGCTGGTAACAAATATATTTGTCTTGATCTCCGTCACGTTCTCTGTTGGGAGAGAAGAGATGAGGAATGCAGGAAAGGCCCCAAAGAGGGGGAAAATGTTGAAACTGCTTGAATCTGCAGACGTTGGCATCATCGAACAAGGAACAAAGCAGAAAACCGAGGTCATGTTCGTCTTTTGCTTAGAAATCTTTCTGCCGACAGGTGAGCAGCTGGTTCCTAGATTAAAGGGGCACAATGTGATCTTGACCGGCGCTGCTTCCATTGACGTTCAAAGTAAATACAAAACAACGATGCCCTTCCCCCAGCGATTATGAAACTCATGAAAGCCAAAATTGGATCTGTGCTATGCTAATGTCGTCAAGATGGGTAAACTAACTCCAATTGTTTGACGAGTATATTTATCTTGATGTGCACTGACCCCCCCCCTCACCAGAGCCTCCAGAAAGTGGGCTTTTTCACAGTGAATTCAGGGGGCAGGAAGCTCAAAGGTAGACGCCAGCGCGGAGACAAAAATGAAATTGTGTCAAAACCACGCAAGATCGCATAGTGCACCTTCAAGAATTGATTACTTCCCAGGCACGCAGAAGGCCGGCTGCCATTCGTGAGCAAATTTAAAAAAAATCAATCAATACAAGCATCGGATATTCCACGCCAGTTGACCCGCGGCTCCGGACGGAATCTTTGCACTCGAAATCGGCCATTCAAACCCGTAGCAGCCCACAAAACCTGCACGCAGCATTTGAATTTGCTCCCTGGGAGCAAATACAGGTTGTTCTGCGGAGAGTGGCTGGTTCGATGCTGGATGCAGGCCCCCTTGTTTTTCTGGCATGTATTTATAGGGCCTCTTGTCAAGGGTAGCAACCGTTACCAAGAAGCCAGAGCATGCTTTTGCCATGACACATCAGCCACTTGATATATAAAAAACCCCTTCTTCCTCTTAGAAGGGGACAAATGCTGCATGCATGTGTGAAACAAAGCAAAAACAGACTCTGATGCGAGGAGCTGGTGGGAAATGTGGATTCCGTGGTACAAGCGTAGAGCCGTTACAAAAACGAAGGGAGGTGGCGGGAATAAAAGCTTCTGTGTAAGTACCATTTTAGAAAGAAAAAAATGAATCCACCTCTGAATGGCAATTAGCCAGCTCAAGGTTATTTCGTGTTGCTAGGATGAAGAGTGGGAATAAAACGCTTCAGTACACTGAATTCCGCCTGGCTTGATTGATTTTTTTTTTCCTTTATCATCATCACGTGCATTTGTGACCCGAGCCAAAGGGAATCTGACAGCACGTGCGCGGCTTCGTCTCAACTGACAACCTGCTGAAACCCTCATCTCCTGGTATCAGTGCGGCGAGCACAGAAAGGAGGAGGGCCTCAGACAGTGGAGTCTAAATGAGCAGATTATCATTTTGGGACGGCTCAAATGTGCCGTCTTAGAGACCTGTGGCAGTCTGTCATCATTAGTGACCCTCTGAACGCCATGGCGGTGACAGATAAATGAAGACAAAAAGGAGCCCCCAGCCATACCCCCAAGCCCAGGTCGCAGCCTGTTGTCGTAACCGTCAAGGAGCCCATCCAGGATCCTGGTGAAAACTGTGCTGTTGTCGTTGGTAGGCGCTTCAGACTGGGACAAGCAGAGCCTGGAAGAGACGAGAGGAAGGGGAGAGTGAAAAGAACAAGGCTTGCGCTTCTTAAAACCACAAGACGTCAAACATGACGTGGTCTTTGTGATTAATGAGCCCGCCGCACAAAAGGTAGGCTTGTTCCCATTAATAATTAAAATGTAAGGACAAGTTACATCTACCAGGAGAGATAATTAAGGTCCTGCCACATGATCTAAACATAAATAAATGAGTTGACCACCACTGCTCCTCTGGAGAAACTGTCCTTTTTAAAAAGGAACACTGAAAGAGAGGGAGAGGAGGCTACAGTTTAAACCCGAGGTTTAAAAGCCATTGATCAACACAGATCGGCGTGCACGAGTCCACTGGTTTACCGACAGTGATGCCACTGATCTGCCTTTGCTTCTCTTAAGTGGAGATCTACTTAAGCCAGGCTGGAGATCAGCACGGCTCATAAATATCACCAATCAGCAAGAGGAAGATCGATGGCAGGCAAAATAATGTATAAAGATGCGCGCTACCGGCGACAAAAGCAGGTGGGACGATCGTGACAGGGGAAAACGGTGATGAACTTTGAAATGCAGAGACCCTGCGTGAAATCATGCAGATGTTTTGGTATGCCTGTTCATGATGAGTTCAGCAGCTGTGTCCCAGATGTTTAGCTGTTAGCCTACCTATTCTGGCATCCGCACAGAAGCAAAAGGGAAAGGACAAGCCTGGCCATGACTGAGAGTCGACTCACTTTGTTATTCCAAGCTGCAAGACACACACACACACAGACACACACACACACAGACACACACACACACACACACACAATATAAAGCCTGCAATTATGACATGGCATTATATAGACAAAGAAAGCCCTGATACTACACATTGAGGAGCAGGAATCACTGTCGCCTTTTACGATTGGTACCCCCCCACCCTACCCCACCCCACCCCTTCTCACACCTCCCCAACACCGCCATCTCGCACTCAAAAAAAAAGAAAAAGAATAATATGTAACTGCGTCCCATTCACTACGTTTTCAGATGAGCTAGCCCAAATGCTGATCGCACCTGAATACAGATCGCCAAAAGCTCGTCTCCCGGGGATCGGGAACTGTTTGGATCCGGACGATCCTTCTCTTCTGCTCTAGCAGGAGCCGTTTCTGCTCCCTGTCAGCGGTTCCCCATCCCTTGGTCGGTCTGGTCTTCTCCTATAGGCTGCAGATGCGTCCTCTTTACTGCCTGCCGCACCGCGTCTCCCGCATTGCCTCCAGAGGTGTTGCACCCAGCGGCAGCACCATCACATGGGCTTCACTTCCTCGCTCCTGTCCACCACGAGGACACTGGCGTCACTTGGCATTCCTCTTTCCAAACCCCTTCTCCTTCTCCTTCTCCCCCCCCCCCCCCCCCCCCACGCCGCCTACCGCCGTTGCGAGCTGCTGGAATGCTGCAACCGAGGCGTGTAATTGTATAATAGGTGCTTCCTATTGGTGGGGCTCCGGGAGAAGGAGGCGCACTGACACCGGGGGGGTGGCGGGCCACGGTGCGGGTATTCCAATCGTTCCTCGCTGGATTCAGCACCGGCTAAGGACGCCATCCGTGTTTGTTGAGGCCACCAGATCTTCTCTGGGCTCTTGTCAGAACTTTCTCCAAGCGCTCGTTACAACAGCTTCACCTTCACCCAATTACCTTCTCGCCATAATAAAATACATAGTTCCCTTTCATGTTTCGATTTCCAGTATTTGTTATCTTAAAGGCACATTAATCTATATTTGAACACCATTTATCGTCATTCATCACTTGTAATATATTTTTTAAAACCAGTTTTAGGAGGCTCGTTTTGTGGACGCTATCGCGTTCCATTTAGCTGCAATAAACCAGAAGGCGTTCATTCACTAAATGGAACGGATTTAGTTGGACCACGGAATTTGTTAAAAGTTTTCCTTTCAGTCTAATTTCCACAGTCAAACTAAAGACAATAAAATGCTGGCCAATATGACAACAGTATACGACAGTTCCAATTCGGCGAGCTGTTATTCTAAGACCGTGTCTTTGGACTTGCGGGCCTCGCATCCCCCTCAATGTACCACATCTACTGTATTAAAAAGTGTGAGTGGGGAAATAATTTATTCAAAAGGGCAGATGTAAAGCAAGTTTGTGCAAAAAACACTTCCGGTCACCGCAATTCTATGTCGAAACAGGGGTGATAACATCCTGTCGGTAGCCGTAAGAGGGTAGCCGAGATCCATGATTCATCAGCGGTAATTGGTGCCTGATTGTACCCTCTCTGCGTTTTCTGTAATCCGCGAGGAGCTCCGGGGTCCAGACCGGAGCTGCAGACCGCAAATGTGGATGAAACACGCCGGCTGTTCCCCCCTCAGGTGGCTGCTTTCAGCACCACCACCCCCGGTTTAGACAGCTCCTGTGTGTGTGTGTGTGTGTGTGTGTGTGCGTGTGTGTGTGTGTGTGTGTGTGTGTGTGTGTAGGAGAAGGTGAGGGCTGTCATACAGGAAACTGACTGCCTCTCAATATTTGCCCTGCGGGTAACTGCGCCTGCGTGCTGGCTGCGGAGGGACCACGCAGAGATCACCTCAGCCGCACAATTTTAGGAAGAGTAAGGAAAACAATTAATGAGACACGTTTCCAAGGATTTGCTGAATCAACACCACGCAAATCCATGACAGGGGGGGTCGGGCTGACATCTTAAAGGGATGTTTGAAGACGCCCATGCGATAAACGCAGCCGCGCTAATTAGGCTTGTGGAGCTCTCTGGGTCCTGCGCTCTGATTGGCTGAAATGTCTTCTCTCATTAATGACGTCATCGGCGCTCTTGTCTTTCAGGAACGCTGTTGACGGAAACAAGAAGTTGATCGCCATCTACGACACGAGGTAAAGGAAATGCCGCCGCATCAACAACGCCAACACGAGTGACGTTGGCGGTGACGCGCGTGTGCTCGCTCACGCACGCACGCACGCACGCACGTCGACTTAATTATCCTCGCCATGTATCAGCGTAAATAATTGATTTCAGGGGCCCCGCGCTCCCGTGAACGCAAGGAAAACCGAGCATCTTGTGTGATGAGCAGACGCGTCAATCAGCAGCATCGATCACAGCCCGCCTCCCCACGATCAAGTTCAAGTCCCGCCATTTCTACAGAAAATTGGCGAGGAGGGGATTGGCGCAGATGGTGTGAGGAGTGAGGAACACTGTAAAAAATGGCCTTAATAATACAGTTTGGCGTCTATGACGTGGCGAACGGCAAACATACATCCAATGCTACCGTGTGATATTTGCTGGAAATTATCTGAAACATAGTTATTTATTCATTTTTTTTTCGATATAATGCATTGTACGCTGGTATTATAGTAAATAAACAAATACATTTTATAGTCTCAAAGATGACCTGTGACCATAATTGACATGGTGATGAACTTTTAGATGTATGAGTACGGTTTGCCTTAACTTCACAGGAAATTGGAGATAGTCATGGTCCGAGATATTGGGTTTGATGGGAAGAATTGCATCATGGGACTTGTAGGCTTCAGTATTTGGAGGATAGCGTGTGATTTCCCTTGTGAGCGCTTACTAGGATGATCCTGGTGACAAATTTGCGGCATTTCCAGACGGACGGGGGGAAGTTAAATAGTAGAATAGACTATAAACACTTTACTGAGTCCATGCAACCTAATCAGGTTGAGATTTGGATTTAGAATATCTTAATAAAACCCTCTGCAGCTGTTGGTGGGGATTTTTTTTTACAGTGTTTGAGGTTTCGCCTATCATTTGAACGAGCCGAGTGCCTTTACCACCGCCACCACCACCACCACCAGCAGCAGCAGCAGCAGCAGCATCCCTGAAGACTCTCCTCATCAATATGCGCTTCAGCGCCTGAATGGAGGAGCCGTTCGTTCGCGCACCGTCGGAGACGCGCAAAGACAAGCGGGGCCAGTATCCACGCAGAGGACGATGTCAACTCATAATTCATATCTGACTCCGAACACTGCAAGCTGCTGACTTCTTACCCTCCTTTCTCGCTCGCTCGCACACGCACGCACGCGCGCACGCACACGCCGACTTTCTCCGTTTTTGGCCATCAATGGATTTTCTGTGATCGGTGTCTGGTGCCGTCTCCACTGTTGATTTCAGAGGGGCTCTCTGCTTTGATTAGACGCTAAGATAACGGGAGAAATCGGGGGGGTGATGGTCGCTCTGCACGGGGTTCGGCAGTTCCGCGTCTTTTCCGCGTTGGTTGTCGGGTCGATTGTGTGTTGCGCGAAAAGGTGAGTGCTTTTGTCATTTGGTCAAGGTTATCCCCCCCTGTCTGACTGATGTCTATTCGCAGCGTCAATGAACCGGGCAACATGTCTTTCGTGAAAGAGACGGTGGATAAACTACTGAAGGGGTACGACATCCGACTGAGGCCGGACTTTGGAGGTACAAGCGCGGCTGTTTGTTTATCTGTTTCTCCTCCTTTATTTTTGGCGCCAGCCTCCGTGTTCATAATCTGCTGCTTTACCCCCTCCCAGGTCCCCCTGTTGCAGTCGGGATGAGCATAGACGTGGCCAGCATTGACATGGTGTCAGAAGTCAACATGGTGAGTGAATTAAACATGTTTACTGTCATCCTGCCTGCAACACTGCCTTTTTTTTTTTTTTTTTTTTTTACTTTTTTTTTTTAATTTCCCACCCTATCTGTGCATTATGGGATGCAGAGGTTGGTGGACTGGGTTTCCTGGAAGCAATAAAACACACCTCATAGGCTATGCTGGCAGTGTTGCAGCATGTCAGGTGTGAGAAAATAAAGATATATTTCCTGATCCTGCAGAACTCATGAGAAGGGCTGCAGCTGCATTTGAAGTCAATATTAGACCCAGTGGCTGTACACTAAGGAGGGGAAAGCATTGGCGTTTCTAGCCCAGCTCTCTCCCTGCACTGCTCGTTAACCTCTTACACAGCAGTCAACTTTCGGGTGCTTCCTCCTCCTGCAGGGTCCCTCTGAGTGGAGGGAGCTTTGATTGAATTTGCCGTTGCTGAATGCCTGCTCAACTTGTTGACCTCAGGCTATGGTGACCTTTAAAACTTAGACAACTGGGGTCGGGTGTTGCGGCGTTCTCAGGGCTTGGATCGGGACGTTTCAGTGCAGGTGATGCCGGTGTTTTTATAGAGCGAGAGGATGCAGCTGGAGTCATGCTGAGATCAGTTCAGGGTGCATTAGAGTGCATCTGAAACACTCAAATGTCATCAGAGATTACACAGATTCATTTCACACCTAATGCTTTTTCTTGTCGACCGGATTCGCTGGCAAGGTATCGGGCTTGTTCGCCACTGCGCCGTATCATCAGATGATCATTATTTATCAGAAGGAAGGCATTTGTGTCTGTGGGTTGATCATTATTAATGATTGCGTTTTCACAATTCTGACTGATTGTGTTCAAGCGACTCAAACATCAAAGCAACTGCTTCAGTTCCTTTTTTTTGAACTGTAAAAAAAAGTTGCTGCCCTCATTCTAGTCAAAGGCAGATTTTCAGTAGCTGAGGAAGTTCTTCATTTTCGTGCCCCGACCACCATGGAGGACAGACTGATTTATTATTGAGTGGCGAAGGTTGGAGTTCAACAAGCAACTGCTTATTTTGTTGGACCGTTCCTCAAACGCATCACGCTGTGCAGCTCATTCAACTTTTCAACCGATTTTTCCCCAAGTTTGACAAGTCACTGCCTTTATCTTCCCCAGCATTCTAACCTGTCCAAGCAAACATCAGAACTGTGCTAAAACAGGCGGGTCGACAACACCTCATTCACCAGAAAGGCTCTTCCAGTTTGCACCATCAGAAGTCACAATGAGCCTTTAATAAGCACCTTGTTTTGTTAGCATTATTTGAACAAATGACAAAAAGAATGGAAGTTTAAAAGGCTCCAGGTTAATCATCATGGGCTCTGTGATTCACCAGAGAATCAGACAGCAGCATTCCCACTTAAACTGATAATGAGATCCGTTCCTCATTGTCACCAGAGCACAGAGGGACGGCACGCGTCTCGGCTGGACATGTCTGCGACCATCTCTGTCTGTAATCGACTGCAGGAGCCAAAACTGGACCAACCATTTGTTTTCCCATCAGCGTGTGACATTTGGTGGGTGTTTTTCATCCGACGCCAGGCCCGTCTGAGCGTGGGGCACATGGGGATTTATCCAGCAGGAAATGGATAATGAGTGCTTTTGTTCTAACAGCGGCAGCCGCGTGGCGTATCCACCAAGTTACGCTCCACAGCACAACCCCAATAATGCTTCAGCTGCAGAGAACTGAGAGGAGAGTTTCTTTTTTTTTCTGTCAAGGGCTTTTCTGGAACCCGAGTTCTGCTTAATGAGAGCAGATCTTCTGAAGCAATTCTGCCAAATGGGACTCCCTCAAAATTGGTAATTAAACCATCCAAAATGTAAAATATGAAACAAAATGTCAGGGGTGAAGAAAGGAAAGGTGTGCACATTACACCTGCATGTGACAATTCTGATTTAGAAATATATGAAATTGTCAAACTAAGGGACAGACCACAAGCAGATTCAACAGTTGTAGGACATGAAACCTCATTACTGATGAACCCATTTCTCACATGCATCCCTTGATCTCATCAGGCTGCTGTGAGTGCAAAGCTTTGGTGCCTGAAAAGAGCTTCAGAGTTCTAGATTTGGCACAGACCCTTCTAAAACAGGGGTGTAGCTGGAGGTGATCTGTGGGCAAGCTACCAAAAGCCTGCGCGTCCCCTCCCAGCGGCGAGGAAGATGTCGGGTCTGTCCCGAAGCAGGTTGGTGTTCTGCTTCCCAGGGAATACGTGCCCAGACGAGTTTGGATGACACCTACAGACAACTGTGTCGTGAAGCCTCAGTGCCCACGGAAAAGAGATCATTTCAACAATGAAGGCATTAGAACGTGCTGCGATACTAGCAATATTTTCTCATTATGGGAGTCGAAATCTTATTAAATCTCAACAAAAATGGCCGAACTGCTCTACAGCTCATTTCCAAGGCTTGGGTTGGAGCCCCCCCCCCCCTCCATTCTAAACCAACAGCCTCTCTAATTGACATCATTTAATTTACATTTTTGAAACTATATCTTCAAGAGTCTGCTGGTCTTTAGTTGTGGAATCTTCCAGAGGAAATCTCAGACGAGAAGGTGAGAGGAGATCGATAAAAACGAACGCTTCAGGAGCCATCGATCGAAACCCAGAACTACAAAGAAGATTTGTAGGCACAGACGAGGTCTGAATATTCAAAAGTTTAAAAGCTGGTGAGCAGCAGCAGCTGTCCCGGTCTGGCATCCACCTGGCGGGGCAGGCCCACGGACCGAGGTGCCCGGCGCCGACTCCTGCTCCGCCAGATGCCAAAGTGTCTGAGAAAGATGCACTAATGACCTCTGAGGTTTGTTTGTGGAAAGCCAGGGGCGTTTGCTGATGAGGAACGCATACTGGGACGAGATCAGAGCAAAACAGATTAGAGGCGCCTGACTGGTGCGCCTGGAAGCGACTTGGACATCTAGGAACGGATCTCTGCAACAAATGTAGCTGCAGTCCTCCGTGAGAGCTGAGGGGGGCTCAAAGGGGGGCTCATCTGAATGCAATGTTAGGATTCTTCTAAACGTTTGAGAGGTTTGTGAAATGGGAACAACAGGTCCGTGTGGTCGGCGCCCTCCAGGTTCATCACCTTAATTGAGGAATTCAATGTTTGTCCAGAGAAACTCGGGCTTTTCGCGCATTGGAACGGGTCAGACTTTGTGCCGTGAGTGTGCTGTAGTTCCAGTTTGACTGAGCCAGTCATCTGCACACCCACGGCTGCGTGTGGGTGTCGGAGAGAAAAACAACCCAAAAAAAAAAGAAATCTGTCATTATGAAAAGGTGAAAAGATCTCGCTCTCTCTCGATGTTGCTGCTGCTTTATGTGGATTTCTGGCGCCTGTGAAATCGCACTTTCTTTGGTTTTAAATGCCCATTGCAGCTTCAGGTGTCTTAGTTAAGCATTAAGGTTAATTAAGTTCCAGCTACACAGCGTGCTCTGACCCAGGTGTGCTGCAATCACCTAGGCAACCACATGGCGTTGCTTTCTACATTAAATAAACCTCGGACTCAGATGTTGCTAGTACGCAATCTATGTCACCCTAATTATCTCACATAGGTCCTCCAGCTATGCGAAAAAGAGCAGATCTTTCTTTTCTCTGTGCACTGAGTGTGGCTTAATATACCCCCATGTCTTTTATCCCGCATCCGGCTTCCTGCCTGATGGAATGTAATTGGCCTCGGGAGAGGGAGCGATGTAGGATGAAGTGATGATCAGTGAGAGTTAGAATAAGCAGAGCAGGCACTTCCTGGTTCTGCGGAGCCGACCTGCTGGTACGATGGGCGCGCCGGACGGCCCCCTTCTGTCGGCTTTAGCTCTACGATCACGCTAATGGTCTCAGGCGCGAGTGCAGACGATGGGTAGACGCCCGCTCTTCCGAGGAATGTAAACCAGACAGCAGACGCCTTGTTTCCTTGGGTGTCAGGCGAACATCCCAGCCAATAAAAAAGGGGTTAAAGCATGAGCTACGTTCATAATGGGGGTTATTGGAAAGGCCACCGCTCAACGGTGACTGCTAGCAGCTCGCGGCCAGAGAATGACATCAGGATGATATTTTCGAGCTTCATCGGGTGTCTGTGATCATGTTTTTGCATTGCAGGCAACAGATGATGAATAGGAGACAGAAAATAACACGTTTAATGCTAAATGTTGGCCAGACAACAATAATAAAACCATAATAGGAATGAAAAATGGCCCCCCAGGGAGCCAGAGCGAGGATGGGATGAACCTTTCCTCACACCTTAGCGATCTGTCATTTCCTGTGTGACACTTAATCCACTGTCAAGGTACCAGGCCGCAGCTCTAGAAACCAGGGGGGAGCACTTTGTCAAATGGTTAATTTTTCAAAGATCAGGAGAAAAGAAGCCAAAATTGGTTTCTGACTGATGGAACGTTGGGGTGGGGGGGGCAGAAACGAGCAGGACGAGTAGCCGCTGACGTTCATAACCAGGACATTAATCCAGAATTCTCACCATGACAAATTAGTTATTTTTAAACTCCATTTCAAAATCATTTACTTCTTACTTTTAGCCTTCTTTGTTTCTCGCTGATCCATTTTGAGAAATGTACATTTATTTGCCAGATTACTGCATAAACAAAGAATCTGACAATACATCTGTTTTTTTTAAATCCCGTTAATCTAGTTAGTTCAGACTCTGTCGCTGCAGCGGCGGAGAAAAATGTTGAATTTATACAATTACAGCTGTTTATTTCCACCCCTCACCCTGTTGTTATGAGGCGATACATCTTAAAAGAGGAGACAGTGAGGACATTATCCCATATATTGGAGACCGACACCATCATTGAGAGGGAAAAAAGGCCAATTCAGTCACCTCCCCATAATTGCTCTCAGGAAGGGACAGCGCTATTTTTACCACAGAAGGGGGGTGGGGGGGCAGGAACCAGCAGAGGGATATCCCCACACTGCTGTGAGATACCGCCGCAGGGCCGTCCTGAGGGAGGGCGACAGAATTACTCAGAATGAGTCAAACAGCTCGACTTTACTGACGGGGGTTCGCCGGGAGTAGGGAGCGTCGATATGCATCAACGTTTTTGTCTTTTTTAAGCAGGACAGTCTTTTATTTTTCCATTTTTTCTGGAATGCGAAGACGGTCCTGAGAGATGACACATGCTCTCTTTTCTCTCTTTGGCCCCATTGTACCGAGGATTTGGCGCCATGGTGACACAGCGCGAGCGGTACAGTTCTTAGATACAGCCGCTATCTTGACATAGCAGTCGTGCTAACACTGCAGAGAGAGAGAGAGAGAGAGAGAGAGCAAGATTAAATTGACTATGGATCAATTTGCAGCCAAAAGTGCTTATCTGAATTCTCACACACCCTGAATTAATGTAATTATCCAGTCCAGTTAATTGAATAATTGAGGCTTCACAAGTCTTTTCCAGTGGTCACTGTCATTATCTCCCCCCAAAACATATGCTAATGAGCAAACAGCGGCGGGAGTCCATGTGTGTGATGGTCAATAATTCATAAATCCACGGGCCCGGTTCACAGAGGAGTCCCTTAAAAAAGAGAAAAATAAAGTTCCGCGGCAGGTGAAGCCGAACTCATCCTCATCTGGAATTCTATTTGATTGTCTCCATGAAAGATTGATGAGGATCTCTCAGCTGCTGTGTGTTTGTCCAGGCTACATGCTTCATTTCAATCATTTATGCCTCGCCAGGAGCGGGAGCTGCTCGCTGGACTCGCGTGCTACTGATACTCTGGCGGGAGATGGAAGCCCACCCCGAATGAAGGGGCGAGGTGGGAGGCAACGTCAAATTTATTAGTCATTGGAGGCGCGGATTGATGGAGGTTGAGGTGCAGCCATGGAGGAGACGGGGACGTCCAAGTCTGCAGTTCTCGTTCTCGCGGCAAATTTAATTTTCGCCGTGCGCTGTGATCAATCCATGCTAACCGCTGTAATTGAACGATGACTGATGACGTTTATTGCCCTTTATGTCACCGCATCCTTGAAAATGAGGGTGATTTATTCTCTGATCTATTCAAGCGACGCGCCAGCGGTTAACCCCACATTCCCAGAAGGGGTGAGAGTTATTCAAAGGAGGGAGATTAACCTATGTGGGAGAGGAGGTGTTTGCATCCCCGAGACGCGCGCTTCCTCGAATCAATCACGATGCTCCGCGCCAACGTGCCCGCTCGTCCGCCCGAGACGTAAACGCGATGAAACCAGAGAAACGAGGTCGCCCTCAATATCCCAACTGCAACCACATATAAAATAGATATCAACAAATCAAATCAGTCACGTCGTTTACATCCATGCACTTCCCGGCATAACATAAGCAACACGCTAGCTTCCAAGCAGAATGTTAGCATGATGAATGATTGCCTCACAAACCAATGATCGTTTTTTAAAGTATTGAATAATACTTCAACAGGGCTCGCGCCATTTTTCATGTATCGTGATGAAAGAGTGTGCCCACCTGCTACTGCGGTCTCCACAAATGAGGCCCAAGTGGCAATTAGAGGTCATTTTCTCTGATTAATCATTTCATTTTCAGAACTGCCATCACTGTTCTGCCGCTCTGCTCAATGTCAATGTCACCCACAAACCCTTTCAGGTGAAAAAAAAAAACTACCGCAGAGAGCTAGCAGGACATGCCAGATTGGCTTTGGCCTTTTGGGGGTTGTGGACACCAAACGCACCACGGTTCCACCAACACACAGCACACTTATGGCACATTTGGCCTCGCGCCATTTTGTTTTCCTCCTCATGCTGTGTGACCAATCTGGATCCTGTGCTGACTAAGATCTTCCCGTTTCACATCTCTGCATGTTAGCCAAACCTGGAAATCGCTACATGTGTCGTATTAACAGGAGCAAGGGGATGAATTAGCATTCGGTTCCATGCTTGTAAAAATGCAAAACCTCTGAAGTATTCGTGAGAGTATTCGTGGCTTGAGAGGCAAATAAAAAAGAATGTGTTGGTAACAATAAGACGTGGATGCAACAATGTTCACTTTTGCGTTTGGCTAGAACCTATAAAAAGAGCGGTGCCAAAGCCAGCTCGGTGCAGGCTGCTAGCACTGCAACCCCACAGAGGGGCAGAGGGGAGATCACGGCATCACCCCGAGGAGAGAAAGAGAGCGAGCGAGCGAACGAGGGGTGCAGACAAACTGCAATAAAAACTGAAATAGACTGTTAGCTTTGGTAAGTGGATTATGTAGAAAGAAGGAGGGAGCTCCGTCCTCCATCTCCTCTGCCGCTCTGGTCAAAAACTGCTCAAACAAATTCTTTGTGTCTTTATTTCTTTCCAAATTGTGCAACGGTCCTCAGAACCTGCAGATATGTGGAGATGTTGAGTTTGATGCACCTACTTATTACAGACAAGACGTCAATGAGTTCCTGTTTGACATGTTTCCATCTGTCACTCAACCTTAACACTTCCTTTTACATCACTATTACCGTAGCGTTATGTAACGTACTGCGTATATCTGACCCTGCAAATTACAGGCACAATTAAAATAATTGTTATTCTTATTGTCTCTATTAAGAAATAGTTTTCATTGTTCTTTTAATGTGGACAAAGCATTTTATGTCTTGTCCATGTGGACAAGTTTCACTGCTACTTGTTTAAATTCATTCAAAGAAACCCAATTTGTGTGGCATCTTGTGTTTAGATTGTTTTCTTAAAAATCATCCGTATGATGATATTAATATTTTATAGCTATAGTTCATTTAGTGCAGCCGAGCCTGATCGGACGTCAATAGTGTTATGCAAGAGGCTAAATCACAGCGCTAAATTCATGCCTCAGAAATCACTCACTCACAGATCAGTCATTCCAGACATTCATCGGGAGGCAAGCTCAAGATTGAAACACTTTCATATAAATCACATTAAATTTAAAAAAAAGAAAGAAAACGTTGCAGCGACAGTTGAAGATTGCAACAGCAGCTAAAATGAACACTTTAAGCTAGTGAATGGGGCACACCCCTAAGAGGAAGCTTGTGTTTAAATGTATCCCTGTTCATAATGACTGTTTATGTTGTATTAGCATTACCAGCTAATACGACCCAAGAAGGGTTTTACTCATCAAGCTTAAACTCTAAATGCGCCACTGTGATTCCTTCCTTTTTGATTCTGATTGCATTTGGCTAATACAGGAATGTCAATTCACAAATTACGTACGACCCCAGAGGGTAGTAATCAAGCGCTACCGCTAACGTGCATTTCTGTTTGAGTCCCCTATGGAGAGAGAACAATAGCTGTGGCATTGAAAACATGCTTGAATGGGGAAAAATCAAAAGGTCTAACTCTTGAGAGGCAACCTGGAGAAGGGAAAGGCAGGAGATGCTTCACGCGGCTCGAGACGGCTTTATGAATCGATGCATCGCACTTTGCGAGACACTACTGTTGATCATAGCCGTCATCTTTCAGGAGCTTCTCTCGAGCTGCAGCTACGTGAGTCAAACCGCCCACCCGCTTGTTGTACAACGTAGCTCGACTTTAGAGAATGTGGCTGCGCTGTTTGAACCAGTTGGCCCACTCTCCCTCCCAGCTCCGACGTTGTGTCATTTCATGGGGGGGGGGACGTCGTCTTTTTGTGGCGGCATCTGCAACCAAAGTTCTGACCTGTGTTTCTCCCCTGTGTCTCCCAGGACTACACGTTGACCATGTACTTCCAACAATACTGGCGGGACAAGCGTCTAGCCTACCTCGGGATCCCTCTCAACCTGACCCTGGACAACAGGGTCGCCGACCAACTGTGGGTCCCTGACACCTACTTCCTCAATGACAAGAAGTCTTTTGTTCACGGCGTCACTGTGAAGAACCGCATGATCCGCCTGCATCCAGATGGGACTGTTCTCTACGGCCTCAGGTGGGCTCTGATTCACACCGCCAGCGTGCGTCTATTGTTTACCCACTCAGTGTTGAGTGGTGCGCCTTCCTGACAGCTCAACCCATTTTTTTTCTACGTTTCTGAGCCTAGCATGTGGGCAATGCCACCCCAGCTCCATCTTTACGTTTCTTCCTAGCAATTCCACGTGTAAAATCAAGCTAAAGTCGTCAGTTGCGAAAGGAACGAGGGTACAGTCGCATCGAGTGGTTGCACTGAGCGAACATACGCCCGCAAACTGCAACTTCATAACAATTCTAATAATAGTTTCTTTATGTTGCACACTGCAGCAGCTCGTTCTGGGGCATGCAAATGAGTCACAGTTTCCACAGGCGGCAACAGCGAAAAATCTCGGGGTCAAAATGTTCTCACGTGTTCCCGATATTGAGCTGATTTCTAACGCGGCCAAAGCTGGAGTGGAGCGTTGGAGGAGGCAGGGTGCAGGTATTAGCTGCAATTGTGCACAAGGGTGATGAAGAGCTCGCAGCTGCTGCTTGATATTTGCTTCAGAAAGCCCTTGTTTTCATCTTCCCATTGATCTTTCAGACAGGCAGGTTCAGAAGAGTTAGCATGACCTATGAATATGGATGCAGGCTTTGAATTATTACAGGTTAAAATAAAGAGTTGCGTGTCTGCGTGCACGTGTGTGCGCCTGTGTGTGTAATTGTATCCATCAGTGTTGATACCTCTTAATCATACTGCTATGCTTGATAATGCAAGTGGGGTTCACAGCACTTAGCCTCGCAGGCTACTTTTAGTGCTTTCAAAGGATCAAAGCACGAGTCAGCCATGTGACGTGCTGTTTGGGAAATGAGCTCTTCCATAAATGTATGCCAGGTGAAGCCAGGGAGCACGCGGAGCATGATTCTGATCAGGACGCAGAGCAGCTCTGCTTGCAGGTTTGAGGAATTAACTTATTGCCTTATTGTCTAAGTTTTGCGCTAAAAAGGGGGCCATTGAGCGTCGAATACACAAATGTTTTTACAGGAGTTGCCAGTTTTAAATCACCTCTGGTAGCGTTTTTATGTCATCTCGCCCTATTTGATGTCATGTTATTAAACTTTTTGAAATAAAAGAATAATCTCCACTCTGGAGCCACTTCCTCCTCATTGGGGTAGTTAATAAACCTGGACAAAATGTATTTATCTGTTGTGTTGTGACATCTTAACTCCATCATGCCTGGAGGTGATTCGTTCTGCTGTCGTTGCAGAGGATCCATCGATATTAACTCATTTTCTTTCAGTCATTGGATCAATAAATTGACCAGCTTAATGCTGCTGCTACAAACTCTCAGCTTTGTGAATGTTTGGATATTTCCCAGAATGCTGAAGGAGCAGGCTTTCATGAAAGGACATCGCAGGTTCAGGACTATAAAACGCCTGCGTTGATGTAAAATTAGCTGTATAATAATAACACTTAGCGCGTTTCCACAGCCTCAGCTGAGTCTTAGCTGAATGGAGATAGCAGTGGCTAACTGCCAAGCAGCAGGCTTCTACCAGCACAGACTCAATCTACATTTCCTTGGCTGTTTATCTGAATTGTCTGCTTATCAGATGGTGAAGTTCATACATTTGATAAACAAAGGGATACCTCCTTGTAGCCCACTTCTAAACCGCAGCCACAGGATGTAAAAACCTGCAAGAATCTGCGCTAGCTTCATTACTGCGATCCAACACAGCGTCCCGTCTGCACGGACCACGCCGAGGATTGAAAATATCCTTTTTTTACCCTCTTTTCCAGGATAACTACAACTGCGGCATGCATGATGGATCTCAGGAGATATCCCCTGGATGAACAGAACTGCACACTGGAGATTGAGAGCTGTGAGTAGAAGGTTCTAATGACTGGAGGACTGGCTGTCAGCGCACGGCGCTAGCTGAACAGAAGAGTAAATTAGCACAGGAAAATGGAAATTGCTGCCGTGCAACCTGTTTATTCTACTGTCCGTAGCGTTCCGTGTTGATATAATTGTCAAATACAGAAAGAAGGTGGTTTATCAAGTAAGTCCATAAAGTCCGCTGAAGTTTTTCGCAAAGACCGTTAAACTCGGAGCTGCACTAGATCCTGTGGCTGCCCCTAATGGCACTGCTACCCGTGGAGCACCGATACACCTTTTGTTGACACATGAAACACTTGAAATGTGTGTTTGTGGAGGAAAAACAATTTTGGAGCAGTTATAGGGCTGCGGTTATAGGAAGTGACCACCAGGGGAGCTCTCTTAAATGCACCTGGTTGCATCACACCGTCACCAGGTATCAAAAATACGACTTTATCCAAGGCTACAGGTGACACACCAGAGTTCTCCCTGCTGCAGGCAACTTTCTCATCAACCTCACCCTCAATATTTTGCTCGTTTTTCTATTTGTCTTTCCCTTTTCATCACCAGAATAAACTGTTATGTAAGCATCCCATCATCTTAATGTTTTACTAATTCATACTCGAGTCTGAAGTGAGAAATAATTAGGTCCACCAAGAGCGGCCGTATTCTGTCCGCTCCAAACACACCGAGAAAGGGCAACTTCTGGTAAACAGTCATGTGGTACTACAAAAACCTCCTAAAGATAGAAAAGTGATGGACGGTCCTCCAAATTGTCCAGATCCCAATCCTCAGGACACCTCCCTGAAGGTCTCCTCCCCCAACCCATGGGAACCACCATTAGACTCTCCCCTGGAGGCTCTACGTCTTGATGGGAGAAGGCAATTACGTGGAACCCCCCATGAGGCACCTACAGATTGGAATTTTTCTGACACTTGAAGTCAAGTTTTCCCAGCAGTTCCTGCAGTTTTGGGCAGCCCAACACACACACACACACACACACACACACACACACACACACACACACACACACACACACGCTGCCCTAAACAGCGTCATTACGGGAGGGTTCTTGGGGTGATCGGACAGATGTGTTTAGGGGCGCATCATTTGTATAGTGGTGTCGGAATAAAGGAGCTTCCAGAGGTGGAGATCACGAGAGCTTTTTCTCAAAGTCTTTTGACAGTTTCTGAACTCGAGTGAACCCATCAGCCAACTCGCTTTTCAAAGCAACGTCTAGTTGTTGGAAGCAACTTCAAACATGTTTTTTTTTAAATTCCATCCCAAATGACAGCCCAGTTGGATGATGAGCAACACTAAATATCTCAGTCTCCAGTGTGGGTTAGACAGATGGTTACACCTTGGTGGATATCTGCATGTGTGTGTGCTTCTCTTTTTTTTCCCTGTGCAGATGGCTACACCACAGATGACATCGAGTTCTACTGGAGAGGAGGCGAGTCGGCCGTGACAGGAGTGACACGGATCGAGCTGCCTCAGTTCTCCATAGTCGATTACAAGCTGGTGTCCAGGAACGTCGTCTTCTCCACAGGTAAACGCGGCGCTCTGCTGCCTTTCCATAAGAGATGGAGCCGAAGGTGCATTTAAAGAATTGTTTCATTATCAAGACGAGCTTTTGGCCGATTTTGAGTCTGATTGTTTGATCAGCGGATGGCTACTAGATGGTGCCGGAGCTTGGTCTGTTGCTCTCAAGCACTCCGAGCCTGAGTTCAGTTAGTCAGGCCGTCTAATTGGATTGAAGTGAGAAGATGTGCAGCCTTTGAAGCATCCCTCAAGTCACAGAGGTGGAATTAAGGATGCCGGAGTGGAAATGAGCCCGAAAAGACGCCGTAAACACTAATTTACAGAGCAGATCAGCCGCAGCGCCAGATGGTCCTTGACCCTGACGGGTGACGTCTGAGTTAATGGTCTGGTCATCACGCTGACATTAACAAAGTGGCGCTGGAGAACCCAATCAATTCAACTGGTCGATGCACGAGTCCGTGTGACGGGGGGGACATTCATCTGAAAACCCCACGGAAAATGGTGGTGAACCTTCAGTCGAGGAAAGAAAGCGTGCAAGAGATTATTGCTGTTGTAACGAGGTCCAGGCAGAGATCTCCTCCAGGACCTTTGTTGGTCTTTCTTCCTTGATGCTGCCAGAGCTCCACTTAAATATTGAAAAGATGTGGATTACGTTCAGCAGCACAGGGACAGAAGGGCAGTAAAGAAGAGAAGACACCTGTCAGGAAATTGAATGTAATAAGATCGCCATCCTAACAGAAGCGGGAGAAACAGGAAAACACATATTGGCTGCAAATAAACCCGCTTAAATGCTTCGGGCCAGGTTTTAAATGTCGGTGCAGACATCATTGCAACGGGTTTTATCCTGAAGATCAAACCCCAGCAGAGCAGTTACCGATATTACACGCATCACAAACACACACCGATCGAGCGCTGTGGAGATTTGCAACGTCGCCCTTTTCAGCTTTGGGGGCAATTAATTAAGAGAGGATGACGTGTTAAGATCTCTCAAGTTGCTCCAGATGAAATCCAGTGACAGTGTCTCAGATCATGTTGTAATTAATTTGTGGGAGGGGCGCTGCAGCCAGCCTCACTGCTCCCCTGGGGGTTAGCGATGCCTTGAACCCTGAGCTTTCTATATCGTGCACAAGTTCCCACATTAAATCTGTTTTTCTTAATGTAGTCATTTAGTCACGGATGCAGATCTTTTACTGCTGCTCCCTAACCTAAGCAGCATGTCATCTGGCCAGTGGAGGCGCGTGCACGTCTGCCCGTCTGCTGCTGTAGCAGGGAAAATAAAAGCTCTGTGACATTTGGTAATGGAATCGTCTCTCACTGAAGTCCCCCTCACGAGGAACAGACATGATCCCAGTCTGAAAAGGATGCAAATCGTCCCTTTGTTTATGGTTTTGGCTCTTTGGTGCGCATCCCTTCGAAGGCTGCTCCCTTTATTTTCTCCTTGGTGTGTCTTTAACTCAGAATGGTATCGCATCCAACAGCAACACCAGTTAGCCGTACGAGGCAGAAAGCTCATGCTTTAGCGCATTCGTTGGTGAGAAGTGTCCCTCATGGGCGACGGACAGGTAAAGTACAGCGCTCAGCGGTCCGATGCCGTGCGTGAAGCACGTGGAACGATCCCTGCATTGAACTAATGAACAGATTTGCCACCATCCAGCCTTGAATTTTCTCTCCATTTGTCTGTTCCTGGCTGTTTCTCCTTTCCCACCATTATATATTCTCCTCTCTAGGCTGTGATAGAATTCCAATTATCCTGCTGTAAAACAGGGGGGAGCGGAGCGCTCAGAGCATCATATATTAATGTGAAGTGAGGCCCACAACATTAATTATTCTTCTCTATGTACAAACACAAACACCGGCTCTTTATTGCAATATAGATGTTCGTATGCAAATACGGCCTGACCAGGCAGCATTTACGCTGCAGCGCATTGAAGCTAGTTGTTAGCATATTTATATTGATCATCGTTTGTCACTGCCACACTCAGGAGATTTATCACGATGCCTTAAATATTCGACAGCATCTATATTTCATGTTTCTTTTGCCGTGTTCCGACAGCAAAGGCCTTGAGCGGTCATCTAATTTGGTGGATTACAGAAAACATGAAGGCAGACAGGGACGTTTCGAAGGTCTGATTTGTTTCTGCTGCTCCCACTTCTCACACAAATGACCTTCTGAATAAATCCCTGTATTATTTTGGACAAAAGGAACAAATTTCTTTTTCTTAAACTGCTTCAGTCTTCAGTGAAGCTTTAGCCGCGAGTATAAATAAAGTCAATCGGATGTGCTAACACTCTTTTACTGAACAGGAACGAAAAGCCAGACTCTGCATCACAGGTTGTTTTTTTTTGGGAAACGTGTAAAAATCCCTCGTGGTTACCCCTCAACTCTTGTGGCCCTCTCAAAGGACCGACAGCAGACCCCCCACTCGTCATCTTCCCCGTGTCTGCCGTCAGTCCGTCATCCTCCACTCAACTTTAATACTTGTCAGTGCTTCCTGCCTCCTCGTCGGCTCCGCACATGCTGTTCCTCCCACTCGCGCATGTTGTTTGGTGTAGCAGTTACAGCCGGTACTGTTCTACACCCACACACGCCTGAACCTCGGCCTCCTCTTTCTTTTTTTTCGCAGGAGGCTGCTGCAAACACACACTGCTACTTGATTTAGGAACGGCTATGGAGGCATTAAAAGAATGAAGCTGGGTATTTTAAGACCGGCAGCGGTCTTTTCTCATTTACACACTCAGAATCAAGTTTAGAATGCTTGGACCTTGCTCCCGGCTGCCAGACAGAACGAGCCAAATATAGACCTGGTGTGATGCGCAAGCCTGACATCAACAAGCTTTTATGTGACAAATTTCTGCAAGAGCATAAATATAACTTACAGAAACAATTCGCACTGCAGGGATCAATAAATACGTTTTATTAAGCTATGCATACTGTGAATTTAAGCTGAGATGATTTGGGGGTCCCTTTTTTGTATTTCAGCCATAAATTACAGCTTTTAGTTTAAAGAGAGACACGACAGCGACCCAACGTGTTCTGATGCACCTGTGTGCTTTTACCAGGTAAAGGTAGGTTAAAAGACATGTCAGACCATCCAAATACTTTCTTATTCGATTCATCTTCAGCATGAGGAAATCCTGACATGAAAATCTTATTTCTGTATGATTAAAACCAACCCTTTAATACAGAATTTATGTCCAGATTCAGTGGACTCACTAATGGTAAAAAATTCAGTCTGACAAAAGATGGGTGAACAATCTTCTATATTAATATGATCATACAGTATGTTATTACTTCTACATTTTCCCTCAATGACTGCTAAAATTATTCTATAGTAGCACAGACTGGTCAACAGCCCCAATACAAAGTCTAGCATTAATTAGCAATAATAATGTCCAATATCCTTGTGGAGGACAAGCAGTCCAGAACAACAGTATGATTTCTCAGTAGTCAGAATATAAATGACATCATTTAAAGTCCAAAAAAAAAAAAAAATTGGAGAAACTTACAGATTTAGGATTAATCCTCCAAATAGAATAAATGCAGAACTCTAACACGCCAGCTAATATTTTAGTCGTAAAAAGGACACGTATAACATGTTTAGATCATGTTAAAATTAGCGCCTGGTATTTACAATTTTGCAGAAAGACAAAGAGTGAGTATCTTTGGCTAAATTGACACCCTAATGACCACCGTAAGACTACGTAGCAACACGATCACATGGTCACCAGCTCAGAGATCGATCACAAACCCAGCGTGAGTCGTGCTGCATCACTCTGCTGATCACAAGTTAGGGCAGAAATGCCAACTCCTGCCTCCACTCCCTGACTTATGAATTTCTCAGTGCGTCTGAAGCTCTTCTGTAGCGATGCTGAATCCCTCAGCCCTCTCGTGTGATTTACGTAAAGATGACATGAGAGAATTGGATGAATCAAAACGGAAACTTTTATCGCCGTCCTGAATATTGTGTCACAGCTTGACAAAAATAGGGTTGCAGTTTTGTGTGTGTGCGACAGAGTGTCGGTGTGCCTCAGCAATAGGGATGCTTGTTACCATGGCAATAAATCTATCCCATGCTGTCGGGGTTGCCATGGAAACTGAAACAAAAACAGAAGGTGTCCCTGCCTTCTCCTGCCGTATTTTCTGCTTTTAAACCTGCAAAGCGAGATGTGTTTTGTGTGATTTTTAAACACCGCCTTGAAACCGTGCCCCCGTCTCGTCTTCAGGTGCCTATCCTCGACTGTCCCTCAGCTTCAAACTGAAGAGAAACATCGGCTACTTCATCCTGCAGACATACATGCCATCGATCCTGATTACCATCCTCTCCTGGGTCTCCTTCTGGATCAACTATGATGCCTCAGCAGCCAGAGTGGCACTCGGTAAGAAGCAGGTAGTGAGATGAGTTCAGGGACCGCGGTGCGTCCAAGTGTCCCCTATGGACTGCGAGCCCTGTCTGTGTGCTCATTTGGAAGTTGAGCTGGTAATACTGTGGCGATATTAGGGGGAGAAAAGGGGCGGGGCTTGGCACAAATGGATATAAGCACGCCTGTGCGTGTTCCAAAGAGCAAAAAGGGGAAGTAGATCCATCATCACCTGCACTATTTATGTCACCAAGAGCCAAAAGCATAAATACACATCTTCAACCCACTACAAACTACTTCCAGCGGTTGCCGTGGTCACAACAAGCCTGGAACGGATATAAAATGATCCTGTCCGTAATGGGCATGATTTCTGTTCTTATTGAGGCGTGCTGGAGTGGGTGCAAAGGCCACTCAGTGTGGGGCTCCTGTGAGCAGCAGGTTGCTGGTTGGAACTCAACTTGATCCGTCACGGGAAGTAGCGTCTCAAGGTGGAGGTAGATACGTATACGTAAGCAATCAGGTGGCTAACAGGAGGACATGTGGGTTCTATAGCTCTCCGTGGGTTCATCATGCTTGTTTGTTTATTCCTGCCGTTTCTGAACACCTCAGCATTTTTAGTGATGGACGACCCAAATTCAGCCGGTGCGACTGCAGAATGCTCCGCTTACCTCAGGAATCCCACTGTTGGTCACTTCAAAAGTTACTGTGGATCATAAATATTTTTGTTTGTTTGTTTTGAGGTCCTCCAGGATGTGATGTCTTAAAGACATAAAGAGTTTGACTAACCGCAGCTGAGTGTCATCAACATAATGAATCAATGAAAATTGATTTTGTGCTGCTGAGTAATGTTTTCTAAGGGGGGCATGTATAAAATGAAAAGGATTGGTCCAAGTACAGAACCTTGTGGAACTCCATGACAAACCCAACTATATGAAGAGGAAACATGAGTAAACTGGCATCTATCTGATAAACAGGATCTAGACCAGTCTTGTCTGGCCTTTTTCTCCTGTCTATAAGGATGTTATAATCAACGATATCAAAAGCAGCACCAAGGTCCAGCAGAACCAGTATAGAGACCAGTCCATGATCTGAAGACCATTAGCAACTTTAGCAAGTGTTGTTTCTGTGCAGTGATGAGCTCTGAAACCTGACTGAAACATCTGAAACAGACTGGTTCTCTGCAGGTGGTCCACTAACTGAGTCACCACAACCTTCTCAACAACTGGAGATATAATAGGCAGGTTAGATCATTTGCTTTGAGAATTTTCTAGTTTTTTTTAGGTTTTTACATAATCTGTTGCAAAATAACATTTGATCTGGCCAAGAACAGAACTGCCAGTCAGTGATAAAATACTGTATGATTCATTAATTGTGCTGGGATGGGATCACAAAGACATGTGGTGGACTTGGACCTTTGAAATAACGTTACAGAAAAGTTTATTGCATCAAAGAAAGGTAAGGGCTCATTGGAGGCTCCATCTGATTCTGCGGACAACCTACTGTAACTGATAATGGTCTAACAGCTGTTGCCATGGCCTGATTAACTTCTTGTGTAATAGTTCTCATTTTATTTGTGACAAAGTTCATGAAGTCTTTACTGAGACTCAGTTAATTTGGCTGCAGTGCTGAAAAGTAACCTGGGGTTATTGTGAGTTTTCATCACTTCAGGAATAATAGGCAGTTTCAGCTTCATGGGGGCTTTTTTCAAAGCTACCAGGTCCTAATCTGCAGATTATACCAAGGGGCACACCTCCACTAATTCACTCTCTTCTTTTTCAGAGGGGCAACATTATCAAGTGTGATTCGCAGTGAGGCTGTTGCACCTTCAACAATAGAATAAACTTCAGCAGGGCTAAAATTATCACGACTCCTCTCTGTAAAGGTACATGATGGTCCCAGAATTAACCCATGGATCATTACACTTGGCTACAGTTATATCTCAGAGACATTTGTTAACGTAAGGCTGTTGTATGGTCGCTGGTGTTGGAGCACAAAACAGTCTACAATTAGCAGAGTAGGCTTCTCTTCCAGTGGGTGTGTCACAGAGGGGGGGAACAGTTGGTGCTACAGCGTGGACCTTTGTTGTTGCCGGGGGAGAGTTAGCTGTAGCTACGTTGGGCCGCTCCGCAGTCACTACCTTGGCCTGGCTACCTGATAGAACTTTAGACAACCCCAAACTGCAGAATTGCGCCTCAAGCTCACTAAGCCTCGCCTCCAGAGCCATAAATAAGCTACACTTTCTACACCTATTACTATCACTAAAGAAGGCCAAAGAATAACTAAATATTTCACCCACTGAGCAGACGCAAGGTGAAACACCGGGTGAAACAGATGGTGAGGCCATGCTAATGCTAATGCTAATGCTTGGGGAAATGCTGAGCAAATGGTGCGAATAGCGTATTTGAGTAATGTGATATTTCAGTGACTGGAATTCCTCTTTACCTACTCTGATACCTAAAATGTGTCCAGGAGTATTTGCAAAATTGTCCAGGAATTCATTGTACTCGAGCCTCAAACATGTTTACATCAAATTTGTGTTGTATTTCTCTGGTTGGTTCACAAAGTAGCAATGCCCACGGTTTATCGGCCATTGAAGGGTCAATGAAGTGCCTCCAACACACAGTGAACCAACAGTTTCGACTGACAAAGAAAACAGGAAGTGACACAACAGGTTACTTGGTACTCAAATACAGATAGGCTACGGTTAATGAGGTTTTAGGTTGGGTATTACAAAAACACACACCCTGGTTTATTTTACATGCACTTTTTTTAACAATTTGAACACTTTCTTTTGCACACATAGACTATGGTAACTGATGTGGGCCTCAGAGTGTTTACTTGCATTTATGTGAGTTTGTGAAGCAGGTGATGTAAGTCCAGCTAGCTGCAATATCCGGTGTGCCCCTCCACAGCTGAGAGGCAAACCGGAGGTCCGTTTACTTCTCCTGATGGATCGTTACAAGCTTACAGAAGCGTAGTCTCGATGGTCGGAGAGTGTGTGTGCAGGCATGCGTGCACGCATCTCTTTTGTGTGTTTGCAAACCTGCCGGTAAGAGCAGTGTAATGATCAGGGGGTAAAATCAATTCAAGGAGGCAGGCGGGCAAACAATTGAATTGTTTGAAGGAGAAACTCATTTTCCTGAGCGATTTTCAAGGTTTGCAGAGCTACAAATGACCTGCTTGCGGCCTGCCTGCCTGCCGGCTTGCAGCCCTTTTCCCCGCTGTTGGACCCTCTACCCATAATCAGATTGTATGAGAGGTATAGGTGTGAGCATTAGCCGTAATAGGTGGTGGAGCACTTTTAGTGCAATGGCAGAGTTTAATTTCTTCCATCCTTTGGAAACCGTTTTACTCGTAACCACGGGCCCATGAAAGTGACAGATCTGAAACACTTTGCATACTAACTGGATGTGAAATTCGACTGTCTGCAAGGAATAAATGGAGACACTCAATGGGCACTGCTTCACTTTAGCATCCGTCACCATTTGAGTGTGTTTTATTGCAGCACACATGAAACCTCGTTCCCTTCATAATGTCAAGCTACATCGTTAATAGCCTATTGGCTTATCATTGGAGGACGTTTGATTGTCGTACTGCTTTGTTCCAGCTGCTGAGGTGAAAGAGAGATTATGCGACATATAGCCAGAGATGTGGGGGGAGAAACACCGTGAAAGAGTGATGTGATTTGCCATGTGGGTTTTGGTTTAACCAGAGAGAGAGAGAGAAGCAGGCAGAGAACTAGGGGAGGCAGACATAGGAGAAGAGTAAAAGAGACAGACAGAAACCTTATAAAACTGTATTTCTCCCCTGAGTATAACAGCCTGATGAAATAGGAGGGGAGCCTAGGGCGTAAGGTCCCATGATTAAATCGTCCGAATAGGGAAGGGGGGGGGGGGTGATCGGGGAGAGAGAAGGAGCGAAATAGGAGTGAGGGAGTGAAGACGGAGAGTAATGGTGCAGCTGAGAGTACACCTATTAGGAACAAGGCTGTCGACTCGAGGGAGGAAAAGAGCACCTGAACCATCAAATAGGGACAGGGACACATAGGACGTGCACATGCATGCTAACATCTGCACATTGGCTTCTAGTGTGGCCCCCGACTACATGCACAGCATGTATGAGCGAGTTGTGTTAACCGTGTAATGTGTCAATAAATCACACTAAGGGCTACATTGACCTTAGCTATCCACCACCCTCCCCTCCTTCATCTCTTCACTGTACTATGGCACATAAACACGCAAATGCACATGCTCGGAAATCCTTCATATGTGTGTGTTGTGTGTGTGTGTGTCTGCGCTCCACCTGACGACAAATGGGCTTCAATTATTTCCAGGAACATTAGCTGAAGTAGTGGAGACATACATCAGTAATGAACTAAGATACAGTATTAGAGCGGTTTTATGAATATGAGTGAGTGTTGCATTCATGTGCTGCAGTTTGCAGTTGTGCTAATTAAGCTACGCGGCTACTTGTTTTCTGTGTATGTTTATAGTGTATATGGAACTGTTCTTCTAGTTAGCCATTTTCTGTATCGAACATTTTCTGGTAGTAAAGATTTCCTGGTTTTACATCATATTCCCTCTAATTTATTGTGTCTGTGTGTGTGTGTGTGTGTGTGCTTGGTGGGAGGGTCTCTGCCTTTCCTGTATCTGGTTATTAGCATAATGCCATATTTGGCTCTGCATTTGCATTGTTTGCAAAGTCTTTTCATTTGCAAAAGCTCGCTGAGGTCAAACTACACGCCACATGTAGTTACCGTCACGCTGAATTACACAAGGTGCCAAGGTGAATTTACTGGGTTATAACAAATAACCACGCCACGGTGTAACTTTTGTTAAGGTTACAAGCGGCTGGTGGGTATACGCAGGCAGCACAATTCTAATGAGTTATTTCTGCTTGATGACCACAGAGCACTCGGAGGGTTTTATGGCAGACCTTTGAATTTTAATGAATGAAAGGTTATGTATTCAAGTACTGGAATGTCTGTTCCCGCAAATAAATCTCTGCACATAACTGCATGGCCAAACATTATACAGGATTGTAAAATTCACAGCTGACAGAACATAACAAAATTGGGACCTCTACAAACAACAACGAGGGCTCATATTGGAATGAGGTGTAGGACCTGCCTATATGGTCTCATAAGAACGTTCGCTGCCTCAACAATAATAAAACACCAGAGCTTATTGAAATTTTTAATAGCTACAAGTTCCTACACATCCAGATTTTGGACTCAATCTCTTCGTCGCTGAACTCCAGTTGTGTTGCTAAAAGTGCAAAAGATCAGCCTTTTTTCTGTCTGTAGAAATATGGCACAGCCACAAAAGTGCTGACCAGTTTCTACCGGTCTGGATAACATAGAATAGATCTTGATCTCTTCACTGGATGCATCCTGGCATGGTTTGGGAATAGAACAGCACAGGACTATCCACGCCTGAGTAGAACAGTAAAAACAGCATCGGAAATTATCGGATCACCATTACCACAGGACATCTACAGGACATTTAAACTAGGACAAGGAGGGAGTCCTAGCCAACAGTATGAATGATTGAACGAACTAATGAAATGATAATAAACTTGTTGAAATGATGTTCTACTGTAAAAAGGATAACAGGAAATAATCAAGCGATATTGCCAAGACTAAAAAAATGGCTTGCAGTTGCAGAAATGTTCCGTGCATTTCGTTGAAGTGAGTAGACACTCGGCTTCCGTGGGGATGGGTGAGAAGGCCACGAAATGAATGGAGGCAGGTGGCTTGTGATAAGTAGCTGATAGCGAACAGAGGCTCCATGCAGTCTCGGAGCAGTGGCCTCAGCTGCTAGAGGGAGGACACCGGTCACTTAGCACATGGCTGTTTTCCCTCTCCCCTCAGGGAGCGTCCACAGAGCTCGGACCTGCGTCTGAGGGACAGTTTCTGCCTCCAGGCACAAGAGTACTGAACACATCAGACTACTGAACAGTAGTTTCTGAATGATTGTGGAGGATGTGGACTATTGACTTATTGATTTACTTCTTTAGTTATTCATATATGTGGGGTTTTAATTGTATATTTATTTACCTTTGTTTTTATCAGATGTTGTTAGTGTTGTTTTTTATTCGCACTATTTATGTTTTTAATCGCTACAGGAAAGCCAGAATGCATTTCAATGCATTAGCTGTACTTTGTACTTACATTTATAAACCTTTAATACTTTAATGCATATGACAAATAAAGTAAACTTGCAGATGAACGTGGCGCTTCCCAATCTTCATTTTCTTCCTGCCGTACTGTCTATTCAGCCCAGTTTGTCCTTCAGTGGGTGCATTTGTCCTGAACATTGTCCATGGATCCAGGAGGAGCTATAACTGAAAAAGTTTTTAGCCACAGCTAATTTTACCGTTGGACACTTTCTGTTCTCCCACTAACGTTTTCCGGTTCTTTCCTGAAGGCATCACCACGGTGCTGACAATGACAACCATCAACACCCACCTGAGGGAGACCCTGCCCAAGATCCCCTACGTCAAGGCCATCGACATGTACCTGATGGGCTGCTTCGTCATGGTCTTCCTCGCCCTGCTGGAATACGCCTTCGTCAACTACATCTTTTTCGGGAGGGGCCCTCAGATGCAGAAAAAGCTGGCGGAGAAGGCGGAGAAGGCCAACAACGAGAGGGCGGCCAAATATGATGCGGCAAGGGTGAGTTGGGATGTATCGACTGGCTCGGATGAAGGCTCGCGGCTGTTGAATCAAATGTAACGCTTGTATAAATGTTTCATTTTTCTCCCTCCAACGTGAACGCGAACGGCCTTGACTAGCGAAAAGTAAATGTTCACCGGAGATCTCTCGTGGCAACTTCAATGTTGGTTAAACTACTTCACCATCTGTTCCCCACATATGGCTGAATATTCTCATTTCCTCAGGAGGCAGGTAGTAGGACCGCGTCCCTAAAACGGTCCAATCAGGTTAGAGGTCTTCGCCACTCACGCTCGGTGAGTTGTTCTGTCAACTGAGACCCTTCAACATCTCCGAGCCGCCATTGCCATCAGCTGACATGGACTTTTATTTCATTTTTCCTCTTCATTTTGCCTCAATTCAAAAACGATTTCCCCATCCATGGAATGAATCAAGCAGCAGACACCTTCATAATGGCTGCCACATTCTCCGGAGTCTCCATTTTGAATCTTTCATCTGAGACATTGAAATGACGCTCATGCTCAATGAAAGCTGATGTATTGAACATGGACGTGGACAAATGCATGCTATCTGTGTGAATATCCCATCCAAGTCATCATGTAAACCACGTTTCTTGCACGTTCAATGCAATCTTTAAAAATATAAAATCATTCAGGAAAATGACCACTTAACATGTATCAAGGTTTAATTTTCACACAGCCGTAGTTCTTTACGTTGTGCGGGGGAAGGGGGGATTTGGATATATAAACTATATACTTGGATATATGACAAAAATTAGAAATATTTATTTATATACGGTAGTATTTCTCAAACCCTGTTTATCATGCAAGGAATATTCTAATGCAATACAATTTCAAACACCCTTTCTGTACCATTTCTGTGCCTTCCGTTACGAATCTGTTAGTTTCTTGAAGAACATTACATTTTATAAATATATTTAATAATATATTCGAAATATATATATTAGTGAATCATCTCACTGACATGATTGCATCATATCTGGATTTTCTCTTTTAAGTCAAACTGTTTGAAATGCTGCCTGAAGCGGACACTCTACAACGCTACCTGAGGGGGCGGATTTGTCCACCTCAGTGGTTTTGTGCCAACTTAATCTTAGTTGGTGTTGTTTCCCCAAAATATCTTTTAGCATGTCTTGTCTTTGGAATAGGTAGAGGCATCTGATGCAGGTTCAAAACAATGTAGTTCATGCACTGGAAGCGTGTGATGATGTTTCCTCATGTGAATAATAAGGCAGGCCTATTCGCTGATGAGTGATGATGTCAATGATCTTGGGATTTGAGTGATTACACTGAAAAATATCTACATTTTTATACATACATTATTCTGTTTTGTTTTGTTTTTTTTAAATACAGTCATTTGCTTTTAAAATCAAAGACAAACAGTCAGTAAAATAGCCACCGATTTGGCCGTCACAAGTAGCTTCATGAAAAGCCAAAGTAAATCTAAAGTAAGCAGAACTTCCAAATGTGAAAAAGACTGCCACAACATTTGCATGAACAACCATCATTGTTGTTTTGTTGACTTGTTTTGCACCGGGCATGTGTGTCAATGATGATGAATATTTGGGGTTTGGAATGGTATTCACACAGGGGCATCTGTAAATGTACCGAGGCAGTCTGAGATTTTGCTTCTGATCATGTGTGTTATTAGGTAACCGTATATATATATACTGTACATTACAGTCGCCGCTGGGTAAACTGCATACGTGTGTATTAGCAACTTCTGTGATGTACAGACTGATAAATGCAGACAGGTCATTTTAAAAACCATTTGCTCTCTTTTTTTGTGTGTAACTACCAGTTCTATTCATCAGCCCTCAAGAAGTGGCAGTTTCTGGATGCTCTGACTTGTTGCCATGGCAAAAACGGCATTGGCAGGCGTATATATAGACATGGGAGCGAGACTTCAGCCTTTTGTCATGTCTGGACAAGTCTGTAGAATTTCTGGAAGAGCGCGCCTCAGAACGTCCAGTCATCTCACCCTCTCCTCCGTTTACCAAGACTGACTGTTTCTAATTTTCTTCTCTCATTCCTCTATTTATTCAGGCAGAGCCGCACGGCCACGGGAACATCCTACTGACCACTCTGGAGATCCATAACGAAGTGGCGGGAGGTGAGATCACCACCAGCGTGGCAGACATTAGAAACTCTCAGTCCATGGTGCAGTTGGACAGCACGGCCTCGGCGCACATCCAGTACCGCAAGCAAAGCGGCGGCATCGGGCCGCGCTCGGCCAGCCGCCACTCCCTGGATCGCTCCGCCCAGATGAAACGGAGTCGCCTGCGGAGGCGATCCTCACAGCTCAAAATCAAAATCCCCGATCTGACGGATGTGAACGCCATCGACCGCTGGTCACGAATCATCTTCCCTTCTGTTTTCTCCCTCTTCAACCTCATCTACTGGCTCTACTACGTCTGATGGAACCATTACGGTGACCCGTTTCCTGTTGTTTGACTATATGTTTTCCATTTTTGTTCCATTTTGGTCCCGTTTTCTGTTGCTTTTATACATAATTGAACCTGCCGTGTTGAAGACTGTCACGTCACAAGGAGAAAAAAAAAGAGCTGACAGAAGAAATGACTGTTTTGGACCAAGCACTTGTCAGGAATGTTTTTATATTTGCAGTCTTTGTATCCTTAGTATGGTCTTTTTATTTTCTAAATATGTACTGTAATTGGGACATGTGACAGTCATTTCCCAATAATTCCCCTTTGTGTGTAAATAGAGACGATACAAAGCCAGCAATTAAGTAAGTAATACAATGTTTGCAAAAAAACAACCAATTTTTCTAAGTACAAACGCAAAGTGGACACTTTATATTGCACAGGTGGTCAGATACAAATGCAAGCAATTCCTGAAAACTCCAATAAGCAAACAAATGTGTTTCACTGGTACCCTATGCACTACGACTGCATTTAATGATCCACCAAAAAGTAGGAAACCAACTGTTTTTGCCTTTGCTCCTGTCACAAATGCACAAGAGGAAAGACTCCGCATTCCCGGCGATTGTGACTCAGGTTCCAAATTTTTGTCTGGCGACGCGGCACCTTTTCATGCCCGAGAAAAGCGCCGGATCATTTAGATGGGACGCATAAGCACAAATGTGAGCAAAACTGCCGTTTTCCCCTCTTTCGCTTCTATCTTCCATCGCTCGCACAAGTAGATTTGCACTCCGGCTGATCCAAGTTTCACCAAAAACACTGACTCCCCAACCCACCAAGAGCCTTGTAGTCAGCCCACACACAGCCCCGGAATATCTGGATCATTTCCAGGTTCATTTCCATTTCCTTTAATTTCCCCTTGTTGATTCTTGTCATTTGTTCCACACTAAATCAGTTATGGAGAGAGAGTGAAGGGATGAGACCAATCTTCATGTACATAGGTGTGTATATACATAAAACTGTATATATATATAAATATACTGTGTGTGCAACCCAAGATGAAAATGAGCTAATATTGAGCATTTTGTGATTGTCCCACTGGCAGTTAGCTGTCAGACTAGAACAAAAGATTCAACAAACAAACATTGGGCTTTAGTCCAGTCCCGTGGAGAACACTGGTTATGTTCCGTCAGATATTCCGCCATATTGAAGATGTAGACGCCGTCTGTATATTCACCCTCCATGTTAGAGCTCCTGTATGCGCCATCATACAGAAGAAAGTGATGCAAATGGATTTCAGTTGATAGAAGCACCACTGACATCCCGTCTCTTGAATTATAAGCACATACTAGCGCTGAATGTATCGGATCCATTGTTCAGGGAGAGGATTATGAGCCATGGTCATCGTTTCTCCATCAGAATGTAATGCCCATTTTTACACTGACTAAGGGAAGGCGATTTTAAGAGCGTGTGCATGTGAATAAGTGATAAAATGACAATGAGGAAGAGAATGGTATGTAGCTCTTCTGCCTCTCCCAACTCTTGGGTAACTGTTGCCATGACGCCGAAGGTCACAGAGCGATCGGCCAATCACCACTCACAGACGATAATGTACATTTCAAACATATACTTTATACTCCAAATGCCATTTTCATGTATGGGAATACATGTAGAAAACTTGATGACACACAGTTGTATCGTGGTTAAGAAGCTCAGTCTGTACGCCAGTCAGAATCAAGTGTAAAGTGACATGTAGGCAGACTGCTATGACCAACATCTGAATGTATTGTACTTGGATTGTTGCTACACAAATGCAATTTTATTTATTGGAACAGGATCGATCTCAACTCAGAACAATTTGTACTTTGACTGATTTTCTTTTATTTTCTACTGTGTAGATGGAGCAAAGTGCAGGTTTGCTAATGATAACCATGCTAATAAATCAAACTATTCGCTCAAGGTCGAGGTATAGGAAGAAACGAGGCAGATTAAACACAAACGGACCAAATATACCGGCGATAGTAACAGCAGATTTTTCAAAAGTGGGACCAGAATTTCTTCCATTTTTTGATGCAAATGCAATTGAAATAGACACGTCAACGATTTGTTCGTCAGACAAAAAAAAAAAAGAGTTAATCTGACTCGGACTTGCCACAATATTCCATGTCACTATCTCATCCCGGAAAGTCATGGAACCAGTTTGTCCAAAGACGTTCCAGGCTGCTTTGTGTTGTTCTTCCAGGCCTACTTGTTCAGTTTACCGATCCCGCTATCAAAAACCATGTTCTGCAGTCCGTCATTGTATGAGTATATTTACTATGAAGCTCATTCATGCAGTTGAATCGTCAACAAGACTTTAGCTGTTAAAAGCAGAAACTTTGTCTTGCATGCAACTACAATTTGTAACTTGGGAAGATTGTTTATGAGATATTTTACAAACTCACTTATGAGAACTGCCACTTGCTCATTTTGACATTATGCTGATGATGACATTATGAGAGCAGACATTAAAAAAAGAGTATTTAAAAAAAAAAGTCAAAGACTTCAGGTGTTGTATGGCCTTTGTCCCATAATGGAATGTGAAATGTTCTGTGCTGCCACAAAATGTATTTAGGCTTAGATTTATACTGTATATCTGTATGTTTCTCTTCCTTTTTCAATAGATTATCATGTAAAACCATCAAATAAATGATATACCTTGTACCTGTGTATGTGGTATTGCAAGCATGCATGACACTGGACTTTAAAAAGCACCAGCGTTTTGAACATCCCATCAATCATAAAAGGACAATGTAATAAAAACTCGGGACTGTTCTTTACATCCATGCAGGTGCCCTTGAGCAGGGCACAGATTCCCTGCCTGCAGCTACTCAGCAACTCCCATCTGTATGAAGTGAATTTCATGAATATGTGCCAGAATGTTGAAGAATAACAGTACATTTAAGTCCCTGGATAAATAAAAAGTGAAAAGAAGACCCTGGAGGTGGATGTTTTTATTGAACATGCAGCTTGTACATCAAAACAATATTCATGTTTCTCCCAGTGGTAAAATAGATTTGGCCATATATAGTAAGGAAACGTGAATTCACACCGTTTTAAGAGTATTATTTCTCATTTTGTACTTATTCAGTGGACACTTTCATCATCTGGAGAGGGTTCGATCGCCTCTTTTCACACAGGTTTTTGGATTTCAGAACTAACCAACAACAACAGCACAATGGTGAACAAAATCTGGATCTCAGTAAGCAAGTCTTGGATCTATTTACCGGAAAATATACTTCAAATATCACAATCATACCAGCTACGATGCGCAAATTGCTCCAGAAGGAAATACCATTGAGCTCAATGTAGATCTGATAGTAGCCACATTACACCAGCGCCTGTTGCTTGTAAAAGCAACAAAGGTACCAAAACTGATGCTGACGTAAGGAGAGCACTCCTCAGGACCCTCCAGGGTCGCCTCCATGACTTTCTGAGATGTTCTGCTAGTGTGAGAAGCTATAGGTTGCCAACAATAGTAGCTCCGGACAAGGAAAGATGCAGCCTGTGTATTTAAAGATTGTAATCATCCACTGTAAATACAGCAATATTTACATTGCAAATGAACTAAAAATACATCCACAAAGGGAAAGCAGTCCTCACATGAGTACTTCTTGCAGCTGGTTCCTATAAATCTCAACTACAGATCTCATAGAGCACATTTAGAGGTGTGTTAAAGCTGTTACGCCCATTGTGGCGCAGTGATCACAACATTAGCTTACAGCTGATTTACAGAATCATGTACTGTGCAATCAAGTCCGGAAATCTGCTGTGTGTACGTTTACGCAACAGTCGGAGATGCAACATTACTGAGGTTTTAAACGATGTGATATTTTTTTAATTATTGTTTTTATAGAAGTGTCAATTACATTTTAAATGCCTCATTTCTCCACACACACACACACGCACACACACACACACTGACTCACTGTTAATGTGAATGTGCTGTAATGTGTATCAGCATTACTGTAAATGAACAAGTAACTTTGCCTTGCTAATCCCTTTGCAAACTTGTTCGCGGCATCTCTTCCACGCAATAAAATTCCATCATAATAGTGCAGATTGTGTACAGTTTCTTGTTTTAAAAGATTCTAATTAGGTCATTAGAATGAGGTCAGCGAGACCAAAGAGACTCACAGGACTATTTTGCATTTTGCCAACAAGAAAGAGCAGAAAACAACAGAGACGTGGATGTAATTTGTGGCATCGCATCTTCTGTTTACATGAAAGCTAATTCTTATTATTTAAAATTATTCACTATAGGAAAAGTAAATAAAGAAGGCTGAACTACAGTAACTGATAGAGTGGCTTATATAAAAACAAAGGAGAAGCTAGCAAACACTGGGCAAATGGTTAACCTGGACCACCAAAAAGCTCTAACAGTTGAGGTTTAAAGCAGGAAATATTATTCTGGTAACCTTTGCTTGCACAGAAACACTGAGGTTCAGTATGTCCCTGCCACTCCAGGTGTGTCCCAGGGCTCTATTCTAGAGCACTTACATTTTACATTTACCTCCTTTCACTTGTTATAGTTTCCACTAATGAAAGAATCAATCAAATCAAATCAATCTTTATTTATATAGCGTCTTTTACAATCAAAATTGTTTCAAGGCACTTTCCAGAATCCCAGGGCCTGACCCCAGACAAGCAACAGTGGCAAGGAAAAACTCCCCTGTAACAGGAAGAAACCTTGAGCAGGACCAGGCTCATGTAGGGGGACCCTCCTGCTGATGGGGGGGGTGGGTAGAGAGAGAGGAGAGGAGAGGAGAGGAGAGGAGAGGAGAGGAGAGGAGAGGAGAGGAGAGGAGAGGAGAGGAGAGGATATTGGTCAGTGTCCTAAACCTACAGAAAATGTAGAAAGACATACACCAGAACCAAGACTCAGAATTCCATATGGAGTGTGACATATTGAAACATTTATTCCAGAAATGTAACTTTAAGGAACTTCAGCTTTGAGTCCAAACCTCAATTTTTGGAATCACCTATGAGAAAAGTGTTTCCTGTTTGGCAGAATAAATGCTTAAACTCCAGCACCCACCATTTTCACAAAATGAAAACACATTTTATAGCAGAAGGTCTTTGAATATATTGTAGCAGTCAGACATATTTGAGTCAGTAAATCAATACCACCCCCGTGGCTGTACGCAGCAGTGAGGGCAGTAAATAACATAAAAGTAGCTAAACATAGCCAAGCACGCTAATGCACAGAGGGAAACTGAGGCATTCACGTGGAATTCTACAATGTTAGATTAGAGATACCTACGCTGATTGCAAGTCCTGAATCAATCCAGTCATGTTGTCACCACATTATTGCTTAGCATGTTATGCTAAACATGAACAGGAACAAAAGTTACAGTTTTGTCGCACCCTCTGTGCTACCATTCACTAGCCTTGGTAACAGGTGGAAAATAAAGCCCTTTGAGCATCAAATGCTCGGTTCAAATCCCCCTAGGTCCACAGTTAACCCTCATATCCTCTCAGGTAGAGAAAATAACACACTATTTATGAGGAATAATTTCAGAAACTGCTGACCTTGCTTCCGTTTCCCTTGTGCCTCTTTGCGGTATATGGGTCCCTCGGGGCACGCGTGGTGGGTTTTCAGTCTTTTCGTTAATGTGAATTTAAGTTCCAACCCCAAGGTATGTTTCCCGGTATTTCATTAGATTAATTATTAACAAAGATCATTGTTCAGCAGTTTGAGGGAGGCGGATACAGCTGATTAAGGCAGAACAGACGCAGGGTTTGGTCCAACATTCCTGTTCTGCTGGAGTCTATCCCAGCAGGCAGCGAGCGAGAGACGGGAATATACCCTGTCCTTCGCAGCACACACACACACACACACACACACACACACACACACACACACACACACACACACAGGCATTTAGAGCCTCCGATCAACCTGAAGTTCATGTTTTTAATGGTTGAAGGACAGTGTGGAAAACCCACACGGGCACATTGAACACATGCAGACTCCGCATCGAACGCCTGGAGCCTGAATCGACCCAACACCTTCAGTCCTGGTGGCTCATAGGGAATATTCTGTAAGTGTAACTACTGTTAGCAACTCTGCTGGAGGATGAATACAGCACGGTGGATATGTTTGTTTATCCAGGCACCTGCATGACTTCCTGTTCGAGGTACGAGCAGCCTTTGCATCGATTGACCAACCCAAATGGAGATTTGCAGATTCCCTGAAAGGGTTTTCCAGCACCCCAGGTCCCAGGAGCAGCTCAGAACTCAGCTCAGTGGGGGAGAAAAACGAAATATGACTCCAACTCATTCCTTCCACTTTTCATTGCCACACTACAAACAGATGTCCCCTCATCTTTTTCTTTTTTTTAACCACGTTCTAAAAGTGTTATTTTTGTTCTTGACACCGCCCGCGGTCAAATCCCGTCACTGCCAAGAGGCTGACAAACAAACAAGATACAGAGGTGCTAATAAAAAACACTCAAGAGGGCTGGAAACCAAAAGTCATCCCGAGGTTATTGGAGCGAAACAAAACACGGCTTCTTATTTTACGAGCGGCAGCAGCAGCCCGTCGCCCGGTCGAGCTGCCGTTCCCTTTGATTAAAGCCGCCCTGGATTGTGATGCTGAGGCGAGTGCTCACTGGGAGGATAAGGGCAGCAGCCTGGAGGATTCCTGGGGGGAACCGGGAGCTGAATGAATGTTTAAAACACCTGTGACAAAGTTCAGATATTGAAGGGATAAATATTGGAGAAGCAAAATAAATTATAGCTCTGATTTACAGGAAATGAGCTTCACGAGGAATTGTTCTGAATAGGGATGGGCAGGTAGCCACCAGTACTCAAGGCAATACACCAAACCTTGTGTTGAGTAGGACTCTGCACAAGAAGATGGTGGTGCCGGTGCCATGTCACGGCCACTCACCGCGGCAAATTGACGCCTCACATCCTGTCCAGACAAGCGCAGCGTGCTGTGATTGGTTCCAGTCCCTCAGTCCCTTAATCCGATCAACGACGCCATTGTTGTTTTGAAACTTTTTACAGACACTCTCGTCGCTCAGCTGGTTTTTTATCTGTCTCATTTACACCGAAGACGTCTCACTCCGCCTGAATGTTTGTTTGCTCGTGATGATGTTGCTAGCGAATGATTGTCAAAAAACTTTGTTGTCCATCATGTAGTGACAGGACAACTCAAGCTTTTTGATCTGTCAAGAATTTTTGAGCTGAGAAGCAGAGGGTTCTTGGTTCCATCCCAAGTGCAATCAAAACATGCACGATGTTCTGCTTCTAGGGGAAGGTGCCAGGACACCTTCAGAGCACTGCCGAGGTACCGTTGAGCAAGGTACTAAACCCACAAATGCTCCTCTAGGGCCCTGTGATGAACTGGGGGCTCACCCAGGGGTGGTCGCTGCCTTCACCCATATGTGCACCCCGAAAGGGATGAAGCGGACAAGAAGATGAAATAAAAAGATCTAAAATTTTCTTTTCTTTACAAAACAATAAAATGGGTGTAAATTGAAAAGAAAAAAGGCCAACTCTTGGACAATCCGGATGTCGGAAAACCTCAAAACTCCGATCAAGTCCACATTTCATAGATGCTATGAAGCACTTTTGCAGCAGTTTTGACTGCAAAAGCCAGAAAGACTGACTGTCTGTGGTTTTGTTAACTAAGACTGGTTTCAAAACACACTCTCAGGTGTCTAAAAAGCACTGCTGTGAGGGACTTGAAACAGTCTCTTAGCAACAACGGGCCTTCCACACTCAGGTCATCATTTTAGAATGACTGGAGATAGAGTCCAGGTTAACAAGCTCATGAAGGTGATTATCTTTCAGGGTAAATATGAAGGTGAGAATCTCAAGCTTGACCTACATAGGCCGTCTCACACCCATGAGAGCGTCAAGATCTGTGTTTCTTGAAAGAAAAACTCACTGAATGAATTCTTTCTGATGTCTTTCTCTTCTCCCCTCCCAGGCTGCCAACTGACACACTTTTAATTCATCAGTCGCATGGCGAGCAATGCGGGGAGCGTGGGAGACGGTCAGAGGGAGAACGGCAAGGATGCAGAGAGAGAAGGAGACTGCGTCTCGGCATCAAAAGTCCGTCTTGGGAGACCGGGGGGAATACAATCACTCTTCCATGTGTTGTTTATTATTGAAGCCAGGCAGCGATACAACAGCACCTATGGTGACCCCCCCAGTTATCCTCATTATAACCTGCTCTTTGGAAGACACATGCAGGAAGGAGAGGACATCCTGGAAACAGAAATATTTATGGAGATTCCCTTGTCCTGCAGTGTCATAAACTCCTATCATGTATGACCCATGTCTTTCATTGCATCTGCTAACTTTGCTCAGTGGATAAAGAGTCAAATGACCAGCGTGGTGGAATGACTTGGTACCACAAACTCGCTTGATTTCACTCTGATTAGTTACTGTTTCTAATTTAACGGATCAACTGTTTAAAAGCGTCCCTCACAGTAACCTTTCCGGGGTTTTCCGTCGTCACAGTCATCCTAAAAACCTCTACAACTAGCCAAACTTGTGAATGAGAATAGAGGCCAAAACCTACAAAAGCAAACTGAGACCCAAATCTCATAAGATAAAGCAGGTGTTTCCTGCCATATTTCCAGCTACGCTCTCAGGTGTGAACAAACTAGTGCCATCTAGTGGTGAAAGTGCAAATCGCAGGAACCGAGTTCTCAGTTGGGAATCTGTGAATCACTGAAAAAAATGGGAATTTTCCTGTAGACACACTCAGAAGTATTTTACAACCATCTGCTTTTATTTGTGTCCTTTGTCAGCTTCTGTAGGAACATGGTGGAGCAACATTCTGGCACACATGGAGCAGGACCAGCTCATTCATCTCAATTACACAAATCATTTCAGATAAAACAGAAAACACAATCCTTGAATTATGATGACGGGGACTGAATAGGTCCCTTGTGATGCTAGCATCTTGCTAGTGGGCATTAGCTTGTTACTGCTGCACAGATTATTGATTCTCTCCACACCAATCAGAAACTGGGATGGAGAAATGCCTGATTAGAAAAGAGAACGTTTGAAGCACCAGCTCAAACAGATGCCTCATTCCTGACCAGAGGTACCAGCCGTCGTTGCTAACACTTTAAATCACATCGGCAGCATGTGTGTAAAACCCTCGAATCAGTTTTGAAAGAAATAAAATAAAATAAAACCATAATTGTGATAAATCTTTCATGGCCTTCTTTTATGTCGGCTCCATAATTCAGCAGTTGTCAGAACAGATGGTGTCGTCGTTAGCAAATGCCAAATCTGTTCAATAAAAACACTGAACGCGGGCTGAACTTTTGGTCGAGTAGATGTTGTGGGATATCTGCAGTAGCTCTCCGTAGTTCAAATACCTGATCTCTAGGGGCAGCTGTAGTTCTTCTGAATATGCAACCCTCACACTTCTTCTCTGATACTAAATTTATCTTGACCTGAGCCTCCTGCTCTCGGGTCAGTGCCAGACATTCCGTTTGTCCTACAGTCAACAGGATGGACAACCTCTCATCTTATGTATGCTCTTTTGCTCAGTGTAAATAACGTTTAAATAACATTTCAATGACACATAAAGAATTACGGCAGTGTGACAGCGTAACTGTATGTTTCTGCCCCCTGCTGGACAATTCCCGCATATGCACAGAAGACTGCATGGATGCGCCATGCATGCGTGTGTACCACCAATAAGAGCTTATTGTACTCAGACGCCCACACACTCGTCTGCAGACAGGGAGAGGCGTGGACGGGTGATTAATGCCCTCCATTTTCACATTTCTTGCTAATTAACAGCTGCTCGTTGCTCATTCTGACATGTATTTAAAAGAATGGGCCCAGCCGGTGTCAACAGAACCACAACAGCCATAATTATACACATTTATTAATTCTGACTTCTATGGTTCGGTTCAGAAAAGAGGCCAATTTGGTGGAGGGAGGATGTTCTTGTTTTCAGTGTTTAGTCTGACTCTTTTCTGCCGTGGAGCCATTGTTGGAGCAGCAGGTCGCCTGTTTCAACCTGCTAATTGTTCACTGTTGTGTTGAAAGCAGTGTCTTGGATAACATGATGACTAACACCGACAAATCCCAATTTTTTGTTGAAATACTTCCCTGAAAAAACACATTTCATAGGATGAAGTTCATTTTGATTTGAAACCTGACTTCTGATCATCTGTGTTTGTCCAACATTAGTCCTAAATCACTCCCCATCACACACACACACACACACACACACACACACACACACACACACACACACACACACACACACTAAGGGTGAATTCACTCCACAGCTCACAGCAGCTTGGCCATTTAATTGCCACGGACGTCCTGACGGAGCTGTAATACACAATTCCATCGGCGTCCGACAAAACACTCGGCAGCAGTCTGACAGGAAAGCTTTCACAGAATCAGCTCATCTCCTTGAAATGATGTTGCCAAGTAACAATAGCCTGACTATCTGACAGTGAGCGTGTATACGCGCGCGCACGCGCATGTGTGTGCTCTCTGAGAACATCAAGTTCAAATATGACTCTCTTGCAGCTTTAACATACCTTATATCACAAAGACGGCTACACAAGCCCAGAGATGACAGTTATATATTTAACTGATTAATAAATGAAAAATAATTCTCTTAATAATCTTCAGAAAAGGATGAAGTCTCGCCTTGTGTGACTCAACCAGCAGCAGATGGATTTTATTGACTGGCGCCATCTAGTGGCCAAAGCCTAGACGCTATACCTGGATCCCGAGCCTTAAGCCCCTCCCCCTTTCCCTCAACGTTGGAGAGCCGACGGTTCCCTTCGTCACTCACTCCCCTCTCTCACCCTGTGGTGCTTAACTGATCCACGTACTCCACTAATCCCCTTCTTAGTGAATGGGATTAATATTTCATTGAAGAAGAGCCTCTTATCGATACCTCGCCGCACGTTCGCGCTGTTTCAGGCCGGCTTGGAGCCAATGGTTGAATGCATGAGGCCGACCCTGGAAGATTAGTGCTGCCCTCGAAGACCCCCCGCACTTTTGGCGCACACAATTTAGATCATGAAAAATGGACGAAAAGCTACAGCAAGTGTTACTAGATGTGTTTTTACGCACAATATATATGCAAAAATTCAAGTGAATGCTGTACCGACAAATTTATACCCTCAGCTAAAATACCACGCTCGTCTTGCAAAAAGATAAAAAGATGATTTTAAACAGTTGCTGTGTTTCTTTCAATATAGTTTGTGTCTTTGTGAACCCCCGCGTTTCCCCTTAAAACTTGCAGGAGCCTCTTACAGAGCGTTGATCCAGGATGATCTCAGAGGCACATGACAGAATAAACGCCTCAATGAGGAGAAAAGATGCAAACCTGCGTTCCTCTCCCTGACACACACACACACACACACACACACACACACACACACACACACACACACACACACACACACACACACACACACACACACACACACACTGGGTTTATGCGCATTTGCTGCAGGCTGAGACGCCAGCATGAAAATTGGATGCATGCAGTTTATCAAATCAGGCCTGAATGATTTCCACAGGGGGTTCATCATATTATTCTGCAGACTTGCGTGGGGGGGGAAAAAACAAAACAAGAAATGCACCTCTTGAGCTGCAGCACAACTTGGACAACAGCAGCAAGCAAGGAACCATCGACTTTTGAAGCAACGATGTCAATAATTGCTAAAGACAATACATTTGATATCAGTAGATAATATTAATATCTGGGTGCGCAGCTGCCCTTGGCTCCAGCTAGAGACTCATAATCATGGTGTTTAACTGTCAGCATTGACGTCATTGCGTTTCCTCAATCTGTGGAAAGACGCGATCGCGACACTCAACTGTCAAGTTGAGTCAATCTCTCTCAAACCGGAAGCTTTGTAATACCTTTCAAAATCAATCAAAGCCCTTTTTGAAAAAGGTAACAACCCACTGACATTAGATTAGAGTAGGTTTGTGTGAATACAGTAAGGACTTTCACTTCGCCAGTATATTCTTTTTGAGGCTTCGGTAATTCTTCTAATTTATCTAAATTCGAAAAATGCAGTTTTGTTTAAAAATCACTTGGACGACTATAACCGTCAAAACTATAATCTATATCTATAGATTTTTCACATTACCTGTTCACTGGATGCAAAATCTGTTGCAATGAAATTCGATTTTTGTTACATTTATTCGAAATTCAGAGTACTTTTTGACGTACAATGAAATTGCTAAGCGAATCTCAAAACGTCGATTTCACCCGTGAATTTAAAATATGACCTTTATTGTGAAACACTCGACCGGAAATACTCTCAATCTGCACACCAACTTCATACTGTGGTTGACAACAACGGTGTTTTCCGAAGCAGACTCTTACGTTATTGCAGCCATTTCTTTCGCTCTCTCTTCTCACATTCGCCGTTATTGAAAAAGAAATTGATCAGGATCGTTGGAGCCGCAACGAGCAAGTTTTTTGTTTTTTTTTAAATTCTCGGCTGGCGTTGCCTGCCGGCTGAACATCGTCGGGATGGACCCATCTAGCCGATACCAAGTGGTGAGTGTCGATCAAAACACCGTATGTGAGCTTGGGCTGACTGAGGCCTAGCCCAAAGACACATTCGTTTAATCATGATTCATTTAACTTGAATGGAGTGTTTCACATACATACACGAGACGTCTCTGCTCAAGACGTCTCTTAAAAATTTATGGCTATTTCGGGTTGTTTTTTCTCGGAATTGTTACGCACTTCCGCATCTCGGAGGCTAACGTTAGCTTTCCTGTCCAGATGTCATTTCGTAGGCCCGGTTTTCAGGCAAAGTCCAAACAAACAGTTCCTGATATTTACTTTCTTTTTATTTGCTCCTCTTTGAGTACGATAAGCCACATCCACGATGACACGGGAAACCGACCAAATATCCATTGGGCAATCATGTGGATCTGGTCAGACCCAATAACCTGTTTATTTGAGTCCCATTTCAATCGTTCATGTGTTTCACGGTTTGCTGAGTTCGTCTTTTCAGCCTTACAGTCTGGTGAATATTACATCTGAAGGCTGCTGTTGTTCTGCTTGATTTATAAGGGAACAATGGCGTGTTTGAGAGCGGTCCGGCCCAGCTGAGATAAAGTCCCCTTTGTGCTTTGGGTTCCTGCGGTTTTGGGTCTGTGCGACTGATAATCCCACAGGATCCAATGTGAGCCCAAGCTAATCGGAGCTGCTGTGCTTCCAGTTTTTCAAGGCGCGGGCCTCGAGAAGAATCGACTTTTTTGTTCCCTGCGAAGTAAGACTGGGTCTGGGTGGCGAGAGGTCGACCCTTCTGCTGATCTCTTGGCACATTTTGGCCAATCTACTGAAAACAACCCCTTCCTGGTGGCTGTGTTAACATCTTGCGTAACAGCCCGTGAGCGGTTCTGACCCGGCCTCGACTCATTCAGCCACTCGTGCACAAACGGGTCGTCTTGAAGGAGTGAGCCCTGCTCGCCTGTCATTCCTGACATGTGACTGGCATCAGGCGTCACGTCGGCATTTGGTTTAATAAATAATCCCGGATGAGACGCCAGACACGAGCGCCTCAGCTGTTGCTGAAGCGGACGCTCGGATCGCTTTTTTACAGAGCCTCCTGTGTTGACACACACACACACACACACACACACACACACACACTCGCTCGCTCGCTCTCTTTGCTTACAGTGTCAAAATATTCTGCTGAGGGCAAACAGTGGAGCTCAGACACAGCCCAGCAGAATCCACACGCTCCTGACTGCACAGGCCCAGGACAGCACTTTATGGTGCGACGACAGTCGTCTCCGTGGCAACACGCACCCTAAACACGCCAACACGTTTAAAAAAAATGTCGGTGCATTTTCTGTGCAATCGCAGCGATCCATTTTGCGAGACGCGATAAATGAATGACGCTGACCTTTTCCTAAATGACCTTGGAATCATTTTGGAGTCCTGGAAGCTCGACGCAGGTGTTCAGGAAGTGACACGTGAGCCAGCATTCACGCACAGCAGCTCTTTACCGCTGTATTACTCCTCTCGGCCTTGAGGTAAACGGCGAGCAGACGTGCGCTTTTGCCTGTGCTCTCAGCTGACCCGTTTCTTCCCCCCCCCCCCCCCCCCCAGTTGCACAACGAGGACGACTCCTCGGAGGCTTCGTCCAGCGAGCAGCCCTGCACTTCGTCCCAGGCGGCCACGTCCAACCAGGACCACGGCCAGGCCCGGCCCGGCCCGGCTCCGTCCACCAGCGTCGCCGCGGCGGCGGAGGGGCCGTCGGGGTCGTGGAGTCAGGGAGAGGGAGAGGTGCCTCCGCCTCCTTATGCGTCCATCGCCCTGGGAGCGGCGGCTGCAGCCCCCGGTGTGTGCAGCACTTTTCCTTGTGGGGGCCCTCATTCTTGTCCACCCACGTCACCGCGGGGCTGGAAACTTTTTCCTTTCCATTCAAACTGTACTGTTCTCCCGTTGCCAGGGAGTAGTTTCCAAGGGGACTTCCCAGTGCCTCCACCCTACAGCGTCGCCACCTCGCTGCCCACGTATGACGAGGCGGAGAAGGCCAAAGCCGCCACCATGGCCGTCTCCTCTGTGGAGGTGACGCCCCAGGTAAGAACCGCGGCCTCGTTTCCCGCCCGGTGAACGTCACGGCGGGAACTGACGCATATTCGCTCTCCGTCTCGCCGCCAGGATGACGAGTTCCCCCCCAGAGACGACTTCAGCGACGCCGACCAGCTTCGAGTCGGCAACGACGGAATCTTCATGCTGGCCTTCTTCAGTAAGTGTTCCCCACCGGCGTGGAAGGAATTCCGCCGCTGTTGCATTAACGGAGCGTTTATTCCTCCAGTGGCCTTCCTGTTCAACTGGATCGGCTTCTGCCTGTCCTTCTGTCTGACCAACACCATCGCGGGACGCTACGGCGCCATCTGTGGCTTCGGCCTTTCCCTCATCAAATGGATCCTTATCGTCAGGGTACGTCTGATGTGGGGAGACATTTTGGAAGCTTTTAGGTTGAAATCTAACTGAGCCTTTCTCCCCTCTTCAACCAGTTTTCCGATTACTTCACCGGCTACTTTAACGGGCAGTACTGGCTCTGGTGGATCTTCCTGTTGCTCGGTGAGTGTTGCACCATGAGCGTTGCATTAGCGTCGCTCCTCCAGCGCTGAATAGGCTGTGTCCCCCCCCCCCCCCCCCCCCCCCGCAGGTCTCCTGCTCTTTTTCAGGGGTTTCATCAACTACCTGAAAGTCCGCAACATGTCGGAGAACATGGCCACCTCTCATCGGACGCGCCTCTTCTTCCTCTACTGAAGAGGTAAAACGCTGAAACATCACCAGCGCCAACAGCGACCTGACCATCTGACCCCCCCCCAGGTCCCCCACACTGTCTCCATTCCTTTCCTGCTCCAGGTTCCTTCCCTCCCCCACTCAAATGACCCGACCAGTGAAGAGAGGCTGGGAGGGGGGAGGAAATGATGGAAAGAAGTGGACAGAACGTGGTACCAGTCTTATAAGGCGCCTCTACTTCTGAGCCCCAAACAAGCCTTTGATGATGAAATGGCTCTTTTTGGTTTTCATTTTACTTTGATTCAACGCTCTTTCCTGCTTCACCAGCTTTGCCCCCCCCCAAAAAAAACAACAACATTAAAGCACAATGAAATCTTCCGAATTTAACATGAAGGTTTTTACTCCTCCAACATGAAATGAGCTCCTCACGTCTACGTGTCATAACCTGACCTGTGTTTCTAAACCAAACCTTTATTGTTGCTCTCTCCTCACTGGACTACACGATTCAGGAGTGCAGTTTGCATTCAACAAGAGGATCCGTTCTGATTTTGGGATGTTTTCCAACAGCATGTTTGTTTCACTGACATTTTCTGTTTGAATCAAAGAAAAATGAGATTCCACAGCACATAAATTGCCAAATATTTCTTGCGTATGACATTGTAAGCTAACGATGCAAGTAATTAGCAAAGGCTAGCCGGACAAAGTCTCTCTTTTTTTTTTTTTAAGCCATGTGAGAAGTGTCCCAAAGCGAGGGCTGTGCGGGAGGTCGGCGTGGCCTCCTGCTTTGGTGCTGTGAAATTCTCCATCTTGTCAAATAGCTCGAGTCTTTTTGGGGATAGATGTTGGTGAGTTTAGAACGTGGACGAACAACAGGGAGCGTGCACGGACAGAGTGCAGGTTGTTGAGCGTCAGTCTGAGGAGAATGCAATAAAAACCATCTGAGATGCGAGCGGTTCAGAGGTGCACGTTCAGGGCCGGCCAGCACACGGAGCTCTGGATTTCCTGACGTAGAGTAGCTCAGCTTTTTAGTTCCTACTGCCTTTTAAATCCTGATTCTGGGGCTGCGGACAACATCAGCAGATGTCTTCAGTCAAGGGGGCTGTCCTGCGTGGACGGAGGACAAGCCCGAGGTCTGGACCATGGAAACGCAGCCCGACTGGCCAAAAACCAACGATTTCTCTGGAAATGAAATGTATATACCAGCTTATTCCAATTCCTAATGTTTGCACTTTGAACTTCTGTACAGTATGATTTGCAAATTTGTGGTGGGTTGAGAGAAGAGTGGGGGGACAAAGTTAGCCATCCCGAGTTTCTAACTGGAATTCTTAATCGTCCCAAAGCGATCGTTTGCCTTTTGCACTTTTTATTTTTCAGAACTGATTTGGGTATCGTGTGTGATGTTGGCCCAGCCGAGCCGACGGCTCAGATATCCCCAGCCTTGATTTTTTAATCTTCTCTTTGCTGCCGTTTTCTCTTTTTTTTTTTCCCCCGCTTCCCATCGAAGCCTCAAAGCTACGTCAAAGTCTTAAAGTACAGATCTGCCGCATGATTCATGGCCTGAACACAGGGAGGGGGGACGGGACGGGAGTCATGGTTGAATAAAATGAACATGTTTGTAAATAATGAAAGAATGCAGCCATAGTTGTTTTTCTTCCTTTTTGTGCAGGATCATTCTTGTAACATCTTCTGGAACAGTTGTTATGCATCTATTGTAACTGGAATTAAGATGATCGACGAGGTCTTGCAAAAAAAAAAAAGAGAAAAGAAAAGATTGCCAATAAAGTTAAAAGCCTGTCAGTTTGGATTCCTGCTGTCTTTTTTGACGGAGTTTGTCCCTCATCTGTCTTGTTTGGGCGGTTTGATCGCAAGGACGTGGCGTCTATCTCTGAAAACGTCTGAACGGTTCACTCTTGTGGTTCGGGATGTGGGGATTCAAGGACGCTGGACGGGAGTGAAGACGCGTCACGATCACGATAGGTGTCCTCGTCTGACAGACGGAACAAATGGAGCGGCGTGAATTCATTACAGAAGAGTCAAATCAGGACTAGAACCAGCTGCTCAACAAATGCCAAGTCGACACAACATGCAGCACAATGAAGCAGTAATAATCCAAATATTTTACTAAACAGGTCTAACCTGGTATTTTCCTTTCCCCCCATTTATGAGCATTATAAATAGAATATGATCCACATTTTTGTGGGATTTTCCGATTGAGTATTTGAAAACAGGCTGAAATGTTCCAACTCAACCTCCAGTCCTGCGTTTTGCATCACAGCCACAAGGTGGCGCCACTTGGCGAAATGTGTGACCCGTTTGGTGAAACTGCTGCCGTTTCACTGCGCTAATGTTTGATTTAATGGCTCACCTGTGCTGCAGGACACACCTGTGACCAGTTCCACTCGGGCTGCTTTGGTTAAAGCCCAACAGTCACATGACCTGGACCGAAACGTCCCGAGGAGTCTCTGTTCTCTGCTACTGTACGTCGGTGTCTGTCCCCTCCTCAGGCTACTACATCTGCCATCAGATTATTAAGATTTAGGGAACATTAAGCATCTCAAAATGAGCTGGACTGAGAACACTTTGGGATTCTCCCCAAAGAGATGGAGGACGTGTCCCAAGGAGACTGTTGTCAGATAATAAAGAAAAAGAAGGATGGAGGGATCGGCCAGAGTTTCTAACAAACCCAAACTGAAATGTCTGATGAAGCTACGAAAAATGTAGTCGAGGCCATTGTCAGGTAAACCAAAACTCCTCTAATGAGCCTGGTTCCTTAGGGCGTATTTCATCAAATATCCTTCACCTAGTTCTGTGTTTGTCATTTCAGTTTCCTGCCATTAACATAAAGGCGTTGCAGGGAACATAATCAAGCACGGCTGACGACTACAAGACGCCTTTGTGTAAATGTGTGCATGTTTGCGTCCGCACAGGCCATTAGCATAACCTATTACGATAATTGCGGTAATTACCTTCGCTCCTTACAAACACTATGCATCATAAAAGATGTTTGCGTTGGTTTCTAATCAATGTCTGACGGAAAAAGTGCCAACCTTGCCTTCAAAACCCGCCTCTTCAGACTCGGAAGATTGAATGTAATGCCAGTTAGGCCTCAGGCACTCAGTTAGCATGCTAATTCCATCTGAAATAACTAAGAACTGTTTAATTTTAGTTTTAACCTGAAATACCAGATATCTGTCATTTCAAGGGAATTTCTCAGGTTACATCACCTCTACCACAATCATCTCAGATAAAATCCATGCTAGTGTGTATTTTCATAGCCAACATTAACTCTATTATTGGTTATAAATATCAAAAATAGCCATTCATTTCACTTACAATCATAAATACTACATAGCGGCATCCACAAGCTCCTGCCTGTCATACCAGAAGCTACCTCAAGGAGGCACTAGTTTCTCACATTCCCACCTCAAGGGAACCTGTGAAATCGAAGCTTTCATGCTCCACTACACACCTTGATCCAGACCCAGTCCACCTCAGTGAGTTCCGCACCTGAAAGTCACCTCCAGACATATTCCATTAAAGCCGTTTCACGGCAGATATATCGGCTCTCTCTGTGTCACCTTCGGTGCAGGATGTTCACGCCTCCGCCCCACCCCGCTTCCTGTGGCAGAATCCGCCCTACCGTGACTGAACACTTGTCACCTTCTTAGATCAGTGTTCTGCAGTCACATCTCGTTGCACACCTGCCTCGCGAATGAGGAACCTGTGAAGGGCATCAGTGGTGAATGCGGTCGGCTCTTCGTTCTACCTTTGTGCTCACAGGCTTTTCACGGCCTTGAAAACAGAAGCTCCAATGAAAAGTCAGAAAGAACCTCATATATACTCTGCCCTACCACAAGAGAGGAAACTTCCATGTCAGAGAGGAACTAAGCACCTTCTAACTAAGTACGATCTTCCTGCAGGATCACTTTTTAATTCATACCAGCAAGAAGAATGCTGGTATGTCTTAACCTGGTCATGCTAACCTTAGCTGAAATCCTGATGCTACAAGTGTTCGCCCGTCTTTGCTTCTGCATATCAATTGTAGATAATTGTATCATCTCTTCATGGGTCTAAAGTGACACTTCTCTGACATCTCCTTTGATACATGTCCCAGAGGCTGCTGAAACCTTTTTTAACATTGTTGCTAGCTTAAATAATATTACAAGAGTCCACCGTTATTTGTGCAGTGACTACTGGAACGGCCGCTTGAAGATCACCCCGGAATTGTTCACCCATTGCTGATATTAGTCTTCTCGTATCGTGAAACCAAATCTGAGCCTTTAAAAAGAGCAGAAGAGAAAGAGGAGCTCACGCTGAACAGAGGAGCCTATTCACATCATGGGTTTATGTTCCCGACTCGCCTGCCGGCGGCCCCAATCCGGCCTCCTCTCTTTATAAGGCCTTAATGACTGACCCATTTACATAACTCCCTTCCGGTTTGCAAACGTTTCCCTTTATGAGGCCCTCTTCTGTTGTTTTTCGCTCTCCAGCAGCTCTCTCCAAAAGTCCCCGCGCTTCCTTTCTGGGACCAGGTGGAGCCCCGCCGGGGCCTCGTCTGAGGCTAAAGTAAACTCTGTCACATGTGGAGAGAGAAAGGCCGCCACAGTAATGTGCTGATAATCTCTGTCGACAGCATATCTGAGCGCCCCGGCTGCCTGGTGACTGCCGGACGCGTCCGACCATCTGAGGTTCTGCTCGCCATACGGTAAACACCTCCACAACTAGACCCAGCACAGAGCTTAATCCAAGCCGCTCGTTCTACTTTGAATATTTATAATTACGGTGGAATTGTTTCTCCAAAACACACCCGATGGAAGAACCTGAAAGGAGAAAGTGACCAGGAACAGAGTAGCTTCCAGTTACTGTTACACTTCACACACGACCCAGTTTAGCTCCCCAAAAATGAACATATTCGCAGTTGAGTTTTCCTGGAGCACCAGGTCCAACCTCATTTTAAAAACAGGGACGTTTCTTCAACCAAACTCTATTGCTCTCCTCTTCCGTCCTTCAGCAGGTCCCAGCACCCCTTCTCATCCTTTACCCAGCCGGCCACTGATGGCAGGGCCCCCCATGCAAGGTTTCTTCCTTTTAAAATGGAGTATTTCTTGCTTCTGTTACTTCTTAGTGTCTATAAAAAGCACCTACAGACACTAAACTAATGTTCAAAGCTTGACACGGCGTTACGTTGTGGCATCTGGCGTGGCGTCCTCCCATTTGGCAACAAAATCAGCACGATTCTCGTGTTAGATGCACAGTTTTGAGATGAACCTTATGAATCTTAACCTCCGCCAACTGCCAGTAAGGGACGTGGCACACAGCACCTAATCCGAATTCTTTTTTCCCCCTTTTGTCCCTCTGAATGTTATGTTTTTGCCCCATTGCTTTATGAAAAACAGAAGAATTGAGCCCAGACATGAAATGACTTCCATTGCTATCGCTAACAGAGTAATATAGAACCATATTCCACAGGAAGCTCCACTCTGCTACTGTTGTTAAACATGGATGAACATGGATTAATTCATGGATTAATTCCTGGATGAATCCTGCCGAGCGTTCCTCTGCTGTTTCAGACAACAGATTCGCCTCATTGTTACAACTAGAAAGCTGACAACAACATGCATGATTCCTCAACACGAACGCCGCCTCAATGTTCTTGAAATTGACTTCCTCTCCTGGAGACGCTCACAAAACCGGAATGTGACACGTGAGGAGGCGGGTTTCTGTGCCCGTGTCGCGGTGATGGACTGGTTTCCAAATACAAACCTGCGCTGAAACCTGCAGTGCCGCTCACTTCATACCCGATGACATTCGGAGTTTGGAGTCGCGGCGCTCTGGTTTCCGGAGAGGCCCGCGCTCCCTTTGACTCCTTCATGTGTGGAGAGCTTTGACACGTGGAGTTGCGGAACTCCTGGAGAGAGACCTCTTCGTATTTTCACAGTAAACAAGCCGCTATAAAAGCCGGAGCTCTGAACAGTGGCCTCTTTTCAAGGCCATCACTTAAGGGCCCTATTAATAATTTGACAAGTTTTCTCAAAGATTAATTACGGCCGGCCACGGAGCTGCAATTATGCAGGGTGGAGGCACTTTGTAAACGTTCTCCAGCCCCATTTCCAGGCCCAATTTTCCACTTAACAAGAAGTTACCGGGCAGGAAAGGTTAGCTAACAGTCTGGCTGATGCATCTTCATTAGTTTTAAGTCTACAACGGGCACTTGAGCCATTTAATTCTTTAAATTTGGACTAGTGGTGTACTTATTTGAGAAGTGCTACATTTCCAATTAGTGCATTGGCACGAGAGTGAAGGCTGCCGTTGGCCACCAGTTAATCCAGGGTCATTTTCTTCCTGTATTTCTTCCCGCTGACAGCATCTGGAGCATGTTGGGAACCTCTCAGTCACCCATGGACACTACAAAAACAGGGTGCCACTGCACTTCTCCAACATCTGCAATTGTCACCTCCCTGGAAAAGTCACTTTCCACGTGAGCCTCTCCCCTGTTGCAACAACTGTTGGGTGACATCAGCCACTCTGGCAGCGGCGTCGCATCTCGTGGAGGTCGACGCCGGTATGTGTCTCAATTATAGCAGGCTTATGCTAACAGATGTGTGTACAAGAAGCATTAATCTTCACCCACAGCTATGCACGCCTAGTTGCTTGTTGCCGACAGCTGATATTCCAGCTGCACGGAGAGACAGGTGGACATATTTGTATCTCACCACTTCCTCCCTCTGTTTCATTAACATCCATGAGACACTAGCTTGAACTGGGAGCCGAACAAGTCCCCCAAAACTGTGTTCCTGTAGCTTCACCTCACCTCTGCGGTGCGGATCTGCTTGCTTGCTCATGGACTCTACGCAACGATGGGAACTTTGCACGAGCGCTGGTGCTTGAACCAACCAGACCCTGTCTGGCCCCTTCCCGAAGGCTCGGACCCTGAACCTTACCCATCCCCGAAGGGTCAACAGTGGGGGTGAAGTGGCCAGCAGCAGCCAGACAGAACACATCACCGCCGAGGAGTGAAAGGCTTCTGTCCACAGCAGCCACAGCGGCCTGCCTCTGCATGCGCTTGTGTGCGCTCGGGAGCGAATACAATGTGGCGAGTGTCTCCGCGGCGTGGTCTGTCAGAGATAAGAGCCACCTGCCCGGCCAATACTGTCAAGTGCAGACAGAGCGCTCGCACTTGCCACACGCCAAATCCAAGACAAATAAAACCTGTAGATCACTTGTGCCAATACTGACAAATACATCCGGCACCGGCACCAAGTCGTTCCTTGATTAGGTGGGTGATTTAATTTGTCGAAAAGTTGTTTTAAGCTTGTGAATATTCTCTTTTCATAGCAGGCTGAAACGTCTCCAAAGGGTGCGGACAGACAGGCGAACAAAGCTGGGATTGTTCCCCGTCTGTCTGTCGTAACAATGAGCCATTCATTTCCCCAGAAATGAGCTCTAATTGATTCCAACTTTACGTTCTGTCCTACAATCTCCCCGTGTTTCCCGAAGCCGAATCCCCGGTCGCCTTTGACATTCACGTCAAACGCTTAAGAAGGGTATCCGAAAGCCACGGGCCTTCCCGGGATAGAGCTTTTGGTCCTCAAAATTCACCGTATTAGGCCTGAGAAGAAGAGTTCAGGTCATCACTGCTAAAATGACGTATAGGGCTGAGAGTGAGCACACACAACAGCTTAGCTCTAACAATCTCTAGCCTTCAGGACGTTTGCAGCACAGCTTCAACCAGCTTTGCTCCAAATTAGAGTGTGCGGTCCTGTTGGTGCACCTTCTTTGTCCAAGTTAAATGTCATTTCAATCAGAACACTGACAGTAAGATCCCTCCTATTTAACACTCCATGGCGATGCGCATGTTTCTGCTAGGTTAATATCTCTCTCGATATATTACCTCACATCTGGACTCGGCGTTTTGAACAAAGAAACACACAAAGAAAAAGATGGATAATGGCACAGCTTTATTCATGTGGTACATCACATACGTGTTGCTTATTGTGCAGATCAGGTGGACGATTTCCCTCTGGGTCGTGTTGATTTCGGGAGGCCGACAACAACACCGTATGCTAACATCGGCTGTCTTGAATATCTGCCTGTCTACGTAAGGCACAAAGAGCCCACTATCAGTCAGACTGCGCATTCACGTGCACTTCAGATGTGCAGTTACAGACAGTTTGAGGATTTTTTTTTTTTTTTTCAAGTGAAAAGGACTGATTGTTAAAGGAGACACCAGGCCTTGAGGCGTGGCACGTACCACAGCACCTTGTGATGGTGAGAGGAACAGGAGGAAGGAGGATGTGGAGAGGAGGATCGGGTCAACTGGACCTGGCGCGGGGTGCAGGGAGGAAAAAAGAGCTGGGGGAACTGGGCAGTTAGTGGGGGGGGGGGGAATAGAGGAGGGTGAAGCATGAAATGTGTGTGGAGAAGGAGGGGGGGTAGCAGGGGCGAGCACAAAGTTAAGAACAGAGGCCGCTTTGTGGATAGCAACAGCAACTTTATGGTGATCGTTTGCTGCTCTGTGGCCTCAAAGAGCAGCAGCAGCAGCAGTGTGTGTGTGTGTGTGTGTGTGTGGGGGGGGGGGGGGGGGGGGGGGGGGGGGGTCTCAACAGGGAGGAGCATTCTGCCTCTTTTAAGAATACTGGCTGAGTTCTGCTGGCGGTAACAGAAAGCTCATGTCAAGTAGATCCCTGATAAGTAACTTCCTCCGTAGCGGAAGGAAGGATTATGAGGAGGCCAAGGAAAATAAGATTTCAGATGATATCCCCTCTGAGTTTTAGACCTCCACCACAGAACACGAGAGCCAAAGCCAGAGATGATCATCAGGACTAATCAGAGGATTTAGTGGCTCCCAATGCATTTAGCAACAACCTGTACAGCAAATCCAGATCCAGATCAAACATGTGACTCAAATATTTCATCCATGTCATGCAAAGAATAACACAGCTGTTAAACAGCTGGAGTCTGCAGGCACCCAGCCAGATATGCTACTTTGCGGCTGCTAGCTAACTTGTTGCTTGACTCCAAATTGAGACTCATTAACTGTAGGCGCGCAGAGACGAGGACAGACCTTGCTTAGCCCGGCACGGTGGTACAGGGGATCTGCTCCCAAAGAAAACGTTATAAGGTGTGATGTTTTTTCTCATAATTGCATTGGTAGGATTTTTGGCGGTGAGGTGCTAATTGTACTACGCGCTAAAATGCCACAGTTGAATATCATATCAAACTAATTTCAGATCATCCATGCGACAAAAAGAGCACCAATCTTTCCACCCCTTCCTCGACTACGGAGGGCTCCTCACACCAACACCGGACTCATCAACCAGGATGCAGATGGGGAACGTGCCCGCGAGCGTGGACACCTAATTTGACACTTTGACTGTGTCAAATAAGCAAAACTCAAGTCGGCGTGATGATCTCATGGACTGCGTTTCTCATCCAAAACCACAAAACTCACGCCATTTGGCTCATCCACACGCTACGAGTGATGCAGATTTTATTTGGAATGCCGACTGTCGCATGCCTCATCTCATCCAAATTTAGATTTTTTTTCTTTCAGATTACTCTGTTGAGTCATTTTTAGCGGTGTTCCTTCCTGCTTATTCCCATCTCTGAGGGCCCCATTCATCCTTTTTTTTTCTCTCTCTCGCCGCGCCGCCCTCTGGTTATGGCCACATTGAGAGACAGATGACGGCTTTTGGGGTTTGTAAGGGCCTCTTTCTTTGGGGCCATCAAGCACAGGTGACCACAGGAAGTTGTGCTCAGCTCAGGACTGTCTTGCCACAGGAAAATCCTGTCAGGACCGACATGATGATAACCAAACACACAAGAGGAGCTCTTGACGCACAAGCAGTCCCATGTGTTCAAATCATCTGGGACCTCTTGGTCATTTGCAGCATTTTGGACTAAAACCTGTTTTTCTGCGCTGGTGTTCTTGCTGCGATTGGTTTAAGTCCACCAATCTTTCCTCCATCACAGCCCAACAAGCACGAACGCGCGGCGAATGAGCTCAAGCGAGAGTCTGTGTTCTGTTTTAATCGAGCAGACATTCCAGGCTGAAGAATTCTGTTGCCTCTGGCTCTCGGCCAGCCGCGGCCCCGCTCGCTGAGACGCCTGGCGGGGAAATGACATGTTAAGTGTGCGTCTTGTTTTCTCTCACCTGGGCGTCCCTGCAGTGAGGCAATCACTGTCTGCAAAGGCCAACGGAGAATCAGAGGAGGTCGGCCGAGGCGGGCTCCCTTCAATAAACACACACGGCTCTGAAACCTCGGTAGAGCTTCGGCATGATGCAGAAAATGAGCCCAACGGAGTGGGATGCGAATCATTTTCAAAAGTCAGTCCTGGTTTTTGCTTCTATTTTTGAGAAGAGAGGAGTGATTTAGAAACCCCGGGAGCCTTTTCACAGTCTTAGTCTGCTGTGAACAATTAGCCAGCGCAGCGGTTTAGGTGACAAAGCTAAACTCGCTAAACTGTCACCGCTGTTGCGACTTCAACACGTGTCTTCCTCACAGCCTCTCGCCTCTGCTGCCTTCAAACGCTCCCTGGAAACGGTGGCTGTGAAGCAGCATGTTTCTCCAAACAGAGCGGCCTTTATCTTGTGAAATATTGCACCTGTGCCTGTTCCAGAGTGGATAACGCTGGCAGGAAGAATGCCCTCCACACCCCTCTCAAGTCTCTTTCTCAGAGTCTTGTCCTTGGCTGTTTGGAGTCTGGAGGAATTCCAGTTATGCCGACAATCTCAGCAACCATTGACAAATTTCTGTCTTCAGGCCGGGGGAAAACTCACATACGCGCGCAGCACACACACTCACACTCACACACACACACACATTGGCCCGGCTGTTATTGTTGGCTTGTCAGCGATCCACACCTGTGAATGGTAACAAGAGCCTGTGGCCTGCAGTACTCTCATAGCTACCTGACAGACTCAAGAGATCAATTTCCTTAAGAAGGAGCGGAAGGGGGGGCGGCGGGGGGGTGACATGGTCAACAAGTTTTACTCTGTAACACACTATAACTTTGGAAGAAGCACAGCCTCTCTGCCACCGTGTGTTTCCTGAGTTTTCATTTCATATGCTGTGTATCGTGATGTTTACTAGCTGGGCTTCCGTCGCCTGCACACACTTTTTGAATGATCACACCAGAAAGTCTCCCAAAAAAATCCATCGCACAAAATCAGGGATGGCCTCCAGTGGCCAAACATGTTCAAGCTGACAATGCTGGCTCTGAATACGTCTGCTAACAGCTGAAGTTAGCGACCGACAGGTTTTCTGTACACTTGGAAACATCGATGGAAGCACGTCCAATAAGCGAACCAAAAACGAAACACTGAAATTACTGAGAAAAGGAACTCGCAGCTCTTCTGGGTTGGAACAGAGCTCACTTCCTCTCCGACAGGTACACGCACTCATGCTGCGGTTTACACAAGTCAGTCCAAACCATTCTCTGTTGCCACGAAAAACAGCCTGAAGCAACAGTGTGCACGACAGCAACACGGCTTGAAAATGGGCGATCCAATTTGTGGCATTTTTAGGAACAAATGTAAAATAAATAAATAAATAAATGAAACAGGTCTAATTAGACAAATGTTTGTCACTATCAACCACAAGATGATAGTAAGTCCAACAAAAACAAAGAGGAGGATGGGAAACCACACAAGGAGTAGTTCAATTATTCAATAATTGGATTCAATTATTTCCTAAAAATAATTACACGACAGACCAGAAGCGCACTGGAATGTTGCAGGAATCAATCCGCCAATGTACACACACCTTTTCCAAACGATCTCTGACCTTTCAGACGTATTCAGAGCTGATAATGCCCGGGAAAGGCCCGAGGCCCCGGGCTCAGCCCCAGCAGTGGCTCATCTACGTCTTTAAATTTAAAAACTTTAAATATTGATCAGCAGCAGTTCGGGACAAACAGCTAAACGTCAAAATTCTGCAGAACGACAGCCCTGCAACAAACCAAATGATGATAAACAGCTGTTAAATGTGAGGCTTAGATAACATCAGTAAAACGGCGTTAAAATCCAACAACACAACAACGACACACACCTGACCGACAGGTTCCCAGAGATGGTATACGGGACAGATGTCTCACTTCGCTGCAAATCCTGAAAACACGTCACATATACAGTAGGTGTTTTATTTATTTTAAAGTTTTTGAAATTTCATTATTTTTAACCTTCTTATGTTACCTTTCACACTTGACTCTGCGCCATCATTATGTAGAAGATTGTCACTGTTATTTTCTGTCAAACTGAGCATACCCTCACATCATTAAAAGCATACTTGTTTCCTAAATAGCTAGATAAAATTTTGAAAACAATACCTGCTAATTAGCAAGAACTTTGAAAAACTCACAAAGTAATTTTATCTAATGAATTTATTTAGTAATATGATATGCCATATTAAGATATCTTCACCAGTATCTTTTGAGATCTTTTGACATTTAGATTAAAAAATTTCATCTAAATGACTTGAAATCTGGACAATTTGTCCCACAAGCTCACTCCCAACCATCTAATGTCTAGTTTTAAAAGTTAGGATGACAAAAGAAACCTTCTCTGGCTTCTCTGTTCAGTTTCTTTATGGAAAAGTCAGATTTTTTTGCTCACCACATCAGTTATCTCTGCAGATTTGACTTGCAAACACCCCTGATTCCCTTCCTTGTGTCGGGATTTGAATAATTTGGTTTTCAGTGCTACGTGCTCGTGCTCGGGGGCTGTGGGATGGTGTCGGCACGAGAAGCCCCTCTGAAAAATGAGAAGTTGGCTTGCAAATGTGCCCAAGATAAGAAAAGAGATTACTCACACATGGAAATATATTTGCCTGCTTTGTGTTGGCGTATGAAACCACAACCTTACGCCTTTTTCATGCGATGTCTAATAAATCAATTTTTCCACACATTATTGATGGTTTTGTGACCTTCCTGGTTAATATTGACAAACCTTACCTTATTGTTAATTGAATTTCGTTAAATGTTCTGCATTTTTTTTTTTTTGTTGTTTGTTTGGAATGTTTTTGGTCTGATTTGTAGCCTTTTAAGTGGAAGCTCCCTGGCTAAGCTGAAAAGAAAATGTCGCTGTAACGACAGGAAGAGCTCGAAGAGATGAAGTTCATCAAAATGATCATTCAGATGAGTTCCGTGTTTGCATGAGTGTGTCGACAGGATAGTGTGTGAACCTGCGGTTGGTAATAAGCCACCTAAAGTTCTCTGTCTTTCAGCATCTCTCAAAATCTTCACTCGATCTCACACACCCTCCCTCAAAAGCCTGAATTTAATTACAAACGCACGCTAAAGGTGAGGCGCTGTAGTGAGCCGTCAGACCACACTAATGCCCCTTTTCTGCGTGTCTGTCCTACTGTGGAGAGGAGGGATCAGGACTGCCTTTCAGGATAACAGCTAAGGCTGTGTGTGTGTGTGTGTGTGTGTGTGTGTGTGTGTGTGTCTGGGTGAACAACAATTGGTGGCTAAGCTGCAAAGAGCCTTGCAGCCACGGTGTCGCCCATAAATCTCCACTGGCTGTCAGATGAGGCCTGATTGTTTGTGTAAGTGTGTGTAAGTGTGTGTATGTGTGTGTATGTGTGTGTTTACATGCGCGCAGATGAGCCAACTTCCTGTGGTGTACTGAAGTGAAGTGCTGCCGGGAGTTTCAGGCCTCCTGTCAGGCGTCATTATCAGGGCTCAGAGGCTGGATTCCACTGACACACACACGTGCGCTACCGTCCACATGTATAAATAAGCTCATGTTTTTTAAATACCCAGCATGCACCTGCAGCCTTCGTCTCTTTAAACATGCTCAGCATTTCCTGCACATGCTCCTCTTTTTGCCTTCCTGAGCCAGAACACGATTTCACCACGTTTCACCACAAAAAGACAAAATAGAAAAAATAGAACGCAGACGTTGTCAAGATGGAGGGCAGAGGGCAAGTATGGACTGGTTAGAGTGGGAAAAGACATTAAACATACTGGTTAGAGTGGGAAAGACAGCACAAAAGAATAAATGGTGGGACAGAGAGGATAAAGAAAGAGAAAAGAAAGAGAAAAATGGTCTGGTTACAGTGAAAAACAGAATATAAATGGACTGGTTATGGTGGGGAAGAGAACTAAAAGGGTTATAATGAGGTTATAATGTACTGTGGTGTCAAGACTACTGTCACCTCAGTCACCAACAGTCATGGTGATGTCGTCCAAATAGAAGTTTTGGACCAATTTATTTAGGATTTAACACAAGTGATGAAACAGGACATTTATTTAAGTCAGTTGTTTGCACAAGATTCTTATTTTAAGCTGCAGGCGTGACCTGTAATTCATCTGACTGTAAACTATGTGGAGAACAACCGGCGAAGCCTTGAAGATCTGCTGACCTTCATCACGCCTGAGGCTCCTCTTCACGCCGACAGCAAAGCACCGTCTTGGCTGCGAGTCAGCTCGCCACAGAATGGAGGACAGACTGAATGGAAAGTAAAACCACATCCAGGTGGGGAAGCGCAGCTCTGACCTCGAAGAGCGTGCACGCCGCCACCGCCCACATCGGAAAATAAGAAAGTGCAGAGACGACGGGAGTGCTGCGTCTGCTCTCCTGCGACGCCTACGTCCTGGAGCTTTTACGCGTGTAGAAGGTTCACTCTGGTTGTACTGGTCTCCCAGTTCTCCGCTCTCAGTTGAATGCATCTGCATTTCGAACTTCACACCTTTGACGCCGTTAGCCGTCTCCCATGGCAACCGTTAGCTCGTGACCTCCAACGAATCTGACCCCCGTGAGACGGAGCCTGCAGGTTTCCACATTTCTGAGGACTTCAGTCAGAGACAATGGCGGCTTTCACCGCGCCAAACGTCTCCATCGTGGCGGCGCACTTCCTCTGGCCCGGCAGCGCCGCTTCAGCACTTAAGCCCGACCGTCAGTCAGACAGACAATGCCTCTGGAGAATAGCCCCGCTTCCTTCCGGTCTTCCTGTGCCGTGTTCTGCTTTGGTGAGCAGGGTGAATAGGCCTCTCTGCCCGCCAGCGGCCGGCAGCCGAGGGGGCCGCGGCGGCTAAAACCAACAAAGCGAGCCGTTCTGGGGCGTTTTAATCCCCCTCGTCCACATCCCCTCCTGCAGTTCTGCTGCCAGATCAGTGGAGCAGCCCGCTGGATAAACAGCCGGCCTCCATCTTTGTGATCCTAGATGCTAAATGTCCCTTTAAAAATCCGAGAACAGATCCTGATCGTGACCTAACCAGACTTTATGTCTACCAAATGGGATTTTAGGTTAGCGTTCCTTCATGAACATCATTTCACCTTTTCCCATTTCTACGTGCTTCATATTTGATGCAGGTTCGGTTTTAGGTGCATTTGTAACTGAAAGGACTTTTTTTTTCTTCTTTCAGGTAGCAGAGGAGCATCGGGGAGCCAAAACGCCCCCTCTGCCCACCATTGAAAACAGGATGAATGCATGCTGGGCTGAATACAGGGCTAAACTGTTAGCTCTTTGTCATTCAAAGTGATGCTTTTAACCCTTTGCTGTCCCTCTTCCTTTTAACACCTACCCCCACACACACTCCCAGCTGAGATAATGAACTGAGAGCAACGGCTTGGGAGAAGAAGCAAAGGAAAAATCACTATCATCTTTTTTTTGCCTTTAATGGGAATCGGCCCCCCTTCCAACACTTCCCAAGAGCCTCCTGGACAGAAATGTTGGGTGAAAGTTGATAATTGGGTAAAGCAAACAGCTGTCAGTCAAAGGCCAAGGCACGGATAACAAACGAGTGAGTGCACGTCGGGGCCGCGCCATTGTCAATCTCGCCTCTGAACGTACGCGGCGCCGTAAACGCATCAATATGTGACAGCCAGGGGCTCCTCTTTGGCCTGCAGGGACGTTGGAGACATTCCTGAGCCTGTATTTTTTTTGAAAAAAATGCGTGAAGTTTGGGCGCACGTTCCCATTTAGCTCGTGGCTAAGCTGTGGAGACTGAAGAACCCAAACAGATGTGCAGACTCTTCTGCAGCGCAGATGGATCCTCAGGTGAACTTTTCCACGTTTCCTGTGTCTGATCCGTGGAAACAGGCGTCGCAAGCAGGCAGAAAAACAGGCCAAGCGTTTAGTCAGACTTCAAGTGTTTAATTCCAAACGTTAATATATTTGTCTTCTAATTCAAAGTGAATACGCATCCCAGCGTTGCCACTCCTGCACCTCCACAGCCCCCCCAGGTGATGCTTTTTGCTCAAAATAAATATAATTTTTTTTCATTATAAAATAATAAAACCTTCAAAATAAATATATATATATATATATATATATATTTTTTTTTTTTTTAACTTTTACTCTAAGCAATGCTGGAATTGGAAAATAGACTTCTCATAATGGTCACTGTACACTTTACAGGTGGAAGGTTGTAGACTCCGTCGGGGACACCGATACCCTCCAGTGAATGCACACGCGTGTGAATGAAGCCGGCTGATTCCTCAAGGCGCCTCTGGTGCGGCACAACACGGTTCACAGTTGACGTCATATGTACAAAAATAAAACATCTGTCAGGCTCTTTGTCTAACATAGACACTCTTTGCCATCGCTACATGCAGTTAGCAACAGGAGTCCGTTCTTCGTAGGCGGCGTGTCGACGCTTGAGGAAGTTCCCGTCTGGACTCTGGTAGCAACCATCTGGGCACTTGAGTGAAGAAACTTCTCATACCTTGAGGAGAAATTTTGGTTTTAAACGACTACAACGCTATGTTACCTTAACTTTGACGAGGCTAAATTTCGTTCTACTGAGGTCTGATAGGCGTCGAGGGCGAAACGCGTTAGCTCTACGTTCAGACTACGACAGCACGTCTTTCTGGTTCAACACCGGCAGCCCGGGCGGGAGACTCGGTCGTAGCAGCTCTGACACACGGCAACGCAGCCTTTCGCCGGGAGGTAGCACAGGAGACAGGGGAAGAGCAGCGAGAGGAGCGAGACGGCGCTCCAGCGCACGCAGCAGTGCGACTGCCTGCAGGAGAACGGCTTGTCGGCGCACGTGTCCTCGTCGTCGCTGGAGCAGTGGTAGAACAGCCCCTTGACGCAGCAGACGCAGGTGATGTACTCCACGGCGCTCTGCGCCGAGCACACGCACCGGCGGCCGCACATCCAGCAGGAAGGAAGGGTCCGCGGTCGGCTGCACTCCGGGCAGCGGCACCGGCCGCAGTCCTTGCACTTGGAGTGCGCGCCCTGGATCTTAGAGCCCCCGGTGCCGAGCAGGGCCGTCACTGGCTCGCAGGGACTGTTCAGGGGTTTCAGCTCCTCCGAACTGAGCTCCGCGCGCTTCGGCTGAGTTCTGATGACCTGGTTGTCGCCGAGGAGCCTCTGGCCTGACGCGCTGCCGCCAACGCTGATCCTGACGCCGCTGAGCGGGTCCTCTGCGCTGCGGACCCGCGGCACGCCGCCCGTCGAGGGGTTCCTACTTCCGTCCTGCATCAGCGAAGGAAGGTTGCGGAGGTTGTTCGGCTTCTCCCCGGGAGTCTCCAGGTCCACGCCGGGCCTTGAAATCGGCACCGTCACCGGGCTGCTCCGAGGTCGCTGATGCTCAGGGGCCGGAGACCGCCGGGCCGCCACGGGGCCATCGGTGTACTCGTTGCTGCTCCCCGTTATCTCGATCTGATCGAGGGACAGCACGGCTGGAGTGTGAGGAGGCTGCCCATCCGTCAGGTCGGGCTCCGACAGGGGCTCCTGTGTCTGCAGAGGCTGTGCTTGAGGTCTCCCTTCGCTGAGGCGCCCTCCTCCCCCGTCGCTGCTGTTTTGACTTCTGTGATCCATCCTGGGAGTGAAGGGCCGCTCTGACTGGCATGGGACACATCTGAAGTCCTGGGGAGGACAGGCAGACGGTTTTACAACGAGCCATGCAAACGACACCATGCAAATCATAACAGATATCTGTGCAGGCAGCAAAGTGGAGACAAAGACCAGCAAACAGCACATTTAGAAAGGGGGAGGGTTGTTTTATTACAGAATGGATTGTTTGGAAAAGACAGGCCAAGTTCTTATCGTTCTCATGCGGTCCACATGAAGCGACTCGCTCATCAGGTTCCACAGTCGGATTGACGCATTTCTTCTCACAATATCAGGAGCACAGTCTGTCTGTTGTGCGCGTCAGGATGCGTTTTTTTGCTCATTATTTTATTTACGTTTGCCGCATCGCACGGACAGATTGAATTTAGCGTCCCGAGATTCTTCGGGCCTCGAGTCATCGCGGCTAATCTAGGCTCCGATACAGAGATTTGTTCACAGGTGGACGCTCTGTTGCTAAAAACTGAGCAGGGAAAGTCTGGAAAGGAGCCCAACTGGATCATATCTGAACGAAAGATGAAGTCAGTTACCACTTTTAAGCTTTAACAAAGCCCAAAACCTCGCTTGTTCAGGCCAATATTAAGATCACAAGCTCAATAAGCTTCAATCCACCCTGAAAATAACGTAGACTGTGGACGCTGGTCAGATTTCATGGATTAAATATTCACTTTATGACTTCCACTTTAATAAATTAGAACTTTTGGCCATCTAAAAGCTGCCAAATACTCCAGTGGGGTCAGAATTACCTTCTATGAGCTATATGCCTATGTCATAATCCAAAGAAGTCTCTCAAAGCCTCCCAGTGGAAGGTTACTGTGGACCATCTTCAATTTCACACTTAATTACTGGAAATGACATTTTCTGATTCTTTAAAACGGCCACGGCGAGATGAAAACTTTTAAAACCTGCAGGTTTTTTAAAAAAGATGTTAAATTTGTGATCTAGTCAGAGTGGAACAATAACCAACTGACTGTTATTAAACTTTATTTTGATGGTGGGGGCCCCCACGGCCCCGGGAGAGTTGCAATCTAAACTGGTTCATTAGGAGCACAGACTATCAGCACATTCAACTGTCACTCTGCATTAATCGGATTCCAAAGCACGTCCTTGTTTTCCCCAATATGTCACACCAAAGTGAAGGGGCTGACAGTGGCGGCCTTGATTCTCCTTCCTTGTGCTAATTAGCTTTCAAATGCCATCGTTGAGTTTGCACCCCCCCACTGACAATACAGGAAAGGCTTTTGTTTGTTGCATGACAAATCGTTGCAACCCTCCTCACACATTTTTTCTCTTGAAAACACGCCGAGTGGCACGATTTTATTGATTTATTGTTTTTTTTCCTAAACTTTTTTTTTTGTTTTAATTATGTCGGCCATGAAAGAGGTCCGTGTGATGTTTTAGTGATGCTTTCAGGGGCAACGGAGGGGGTGGGAGAGGGAAGCACTGAGGCTTCTTTTGGATTTAGCTCTTTTTTTGCACCCTAATGAGGGGCTTGCAGGCACACTAAAAAAAAAAAAATCCAGCCTCTCTCGGGGAGGGGGGCTGATTCAGACATATCGGCCACAGTGGGTGGGGGAATTGTGGGGACTGGAGGAAGTTCACTGCAGCGGAATTAAAAAGTCCATTAAATAAAAGGTTGGACAAAGTTAAGAACACACACCAGGTCGTGGGTTACATGGAAAACCCCATTGGGTTTGGGGGGGGGATTTGTCAAAATAAATTAATTAAATATAGAATATGCGCATCAAATTAGATGCAAGTGGGAAAACTTCTTGTCTTTAATCATTCGATCAGACATTTAAAGTGAAAAAAGTTACAACCAACAGAGGAAATATATTGGAGCTCCCAGATGGGACAGTGGGTCAAAAACTGAGCTGGACAGCTTCAAAGAAGCCAAAAACACGCTGCGCAAATAGGCAGCAGCTTGTTTACGGTGCAAGTTCAGCCAAGAAATGCGTAATTTCAGCCGAGAACCTGCCCCCGGCGCAACGCGACAAAAGCCTCCACGTACCGTGATCTCAACACTTTAGTCCCCGTCTCGGTGGAATAAATCCAGTTTGGTAGAGTTTGATTCTCAACCCCCTCGCTTCAGTCCAAATCCATGAGAGGAAAGTTTCCGAGCCCGAGCAGCGACGCCTGAACGCAAATCCCGTGTTTTTGCGCAAGAGCACGAGGCACGAAAACGGGCGGAAAGTTGGGTCGGAGCCGCGGAGTCAACGTCCCTTTTCTCGACAAACCGGAGGGAAAAGCGGGACAAACTCCAGCGCCATAGTTTTCAAACCCGCTGGGGTTTATCGGCGGAGCTGCGAGGGCTTTTACTTTTTCTCCTTCGTTGTCAGTGTGTCTTTTTTTCTCTCTCTTTCCGGAGGGGAGGTCGGGATTTGGGCTGTAAATGGCGTCAGGCTGGGGAGGGGGGGCAGAGCGCTGCTTGTTGCAGCGGATATCTCGCATCCGGTGCACAGCTATAGGCTGTTAGAGAGCAGCCATTCACAGCCACCGGCCCGATCAATTACCCTGCGGGGGCCCGACGCTGCTGCACGAGGGGCCCTTCGCCATCTCTGCAGGATTGTAACCCCCCCTCCAATGCAAGAGGCACGTTAAATCACACTTGTTCTCATTTGGAACTATTATCACCCACCTGGTCCAATATTATAGGCGCAACTATACATTCCATCATATGATCTGTAAAACAATATTTTAGCACCAAAACTGGAATCGTGCGATTTGTTAATGGATTTTGTCGAACTGCTGCTCTTATTGGGTGCGACTGTCTTGCTCATGGCTGCCTCAGACTCTCAGGGAAGTTAATCACACCGGGAATCCCGCAACACTTTCAGAGATTGGAACTTGGAGTCTGCGTCAGCTGGGACCGATTCCATTTAACTACCAAGGATAACGACGAAACAGCGCCCCTTAGTGGCGCAGCGGCGACAATGCAACTGAGCGCGGTAGATTGCCCCCACAAACATTAAAAATAAATAAATAATATTAGATTTATGTTACCACACTCTGCAGTTGAGCATGAAGCAGATTTCATTTAAATCAAGTGTTTATGAAAGCAAGTACTTAATAAATGATAATTCTGTGGGATAATTTGTGACATCCCATCATTTGCGTCAAGCAGAATGCTTTAGGCATTAAAACGATATCAACAGCTTCAACACGAAAGCCTGTTAAATCAAATCGAACCATCCTGCCATGAAATAGCTGTGCCAAGCTAAGAAACTCTAGTGTCTTTCAGCTCGTGAAAAAAAAAACAACCAAAAAACATTGTTGTGCAGTTTTTTTTTTTGTTTTTTTTTTTAAATATTATTTTCACATAAGTGGCTACATTGATCTGATTTTTCTTTGGCTCGTACTCGCTCACAAACGGAAGATCCATCTTAGCATTTCATGGCATTTTTACTGCCCCCTTGTGGCAAACGGAGGCAGCAGCGATAACGCGCTCGCGAATGTGACAAATGGTTCAGTTTTTCTATCACAAGCGATTTCCCCCAGATGATAAATACTATAATTTTAGTTAGACATTAAATACAAAAGGTACGAATAGGATGTGACCAATATATAGGTGCTATAAAAATGACGCCGCTTCTGTGTTATGAAATCATATTTTACAGTGGTTGATGGGATTTTTACGAACACCAATAAATGCCAAGTGTTATTATCTGAGTTGAACACTGGTGTTGGTGATGGATGAGGCCGACGGAGGGACCGGATGATGAACTGCACGTTTAGGTTTAAGTGAGGGATGAAGATTATCTGAAACAAATCAAGGTCTCGCTGATGATGTAAACACTTGACTTCATTATCACTTTCAAATGATGAATGCTCTTCATCTGGCCCTCAGAAAGGCTTCCTCCCCTCCCAGAGTAGGGACTTCAAAACATCTGCAGCACGCCACGGTGCTTTCAAAGACACGCCACAAGAGGAAAATAGAACACATGGGCGAAGAACCAGTGGAAAACAGGTCAGAAAGGAACACCTACTTTCCTGAAAGGTCAAGTTAAACTTTGACGCATCAGGTCATTCTTTCAAAATTCTGCTAACTAATCAGTTTGTTTGGTCAACAGGAAATTCCGACAGATTCTATTTGTTTGTAGATCCAGGGCACCTGGCTGCACTGAGCACACATTTGCTTCTGCGTGACAAGGCTGACGACAGCTCCGAGGCAGACGGCGCCCCTATTGCTTTGCTTGTTCATCCATCAAGATCGTAAAACAGAATGGAATTAAATTCAGTCTCCGATCGGATTCCTGGCTTTGGATGCACAGACATCAGACATCAGGCCTGACGTCTGAGGTGAGCATGATCCTTTTTATTACCGTGGAAACTGCAAAGTCTAAAAAACTGAGCATTAAATGTGGCCCAGACCAGAGAATTTCAGTGTTTTTTCACCCCGCGCAACAGGAAAACGGCCTTTGTTGCCGTCTCTCAGAAGACTTTGTACATTGACTTTGTCTCCCGCTGAGTCCACTGGAATTTCTGCACATGACAAAAAAAGGAAAATTGAAATGAAAACTAAACCCCCCCGCTGCTGGAGGAGATGAGCTGTGCCTGAATTGGTGAGCAGACACAACAACATATTTGAAAAAGCTCTTACGGTTATATATATATACATATATATATATATATAAAAAAATCGTGTCTCGCTCTGTTTGTCTGTCATTCCGCCCTGGTGCATGCTGGGATGTAGCTGATGTTGGTGTGCTGTGAAGTGATCCTGGGGGTCATTACAGCTGAAGGCTTCAAATATACTTCCCTTAGGGCAGAACCAAAGGGCCTTTTGTTTCCATCTGTGCTACATGTTTTATCAACAGGGATAATGATTTTAGGCTAACTTGTGTCTCCAGAAAAGTTATAACACCTTTATCTTTGGGAAGTGGCCCCGAGGACATGATTAAATGAACCAGATGTTCTCTGAAAGGAAGACTTGTTCTGCACGATATCATTCGTTGCATCTTTATGCTAACAGCAATAGCATTTCCTGCTAGCGTGTGGGGAGCTTATTTCCGACTGTTTCAACTCTTCATCAAAGCACAGAGAATAGGAGCCAGCTCCAGAGGAGGTGGTCACAATGGAGGGAGAGAACCCTGGATTTGTGAAAACACAAGAACCAAAACAAAACCAAATAAAACGGGACTCGACCAATTTTTCCCCCCACTTCCCCTGAATGCAGCATCATGAGCAGCTAAAAAGTTCAATGTTCTACAGAAGTACGACATTTCTTTTTAATAACCACGCAGCATGCTACCAACACATGTGCACATGATGCTGACAACACGGCCTGTAGTTTTCTTTTGCTTTTTGTGGATTTCCAACCATACTCTTTACCTTTACATTGTAGTGTGTGTGTGTGTGTGTGTGTTTTGTTCAGTCAAGATTGTAACTTTTGTTATTTCTTCACTGGTGACCTGCTTTCATTTGCTCAATCTCCTTCCTCGCCACTAGTCTCTTCTCTATGTTGCACCATAACTAAGTAAACGCAGTGCAAAAGTGCCGCAACAATGGTGCAAAAACATAAACATGCAACAGAAAAATGCTGCAAGAGAAAATTGTAGCAATCACAGAAACTAGGCAAGAGCTAAAACCTACAAATCCACAAAAAAAGATGCAAAAGAAAAAGAAGCAAAACCCCAAACTAGAAGAGGGGGAGAAAAGCTTCGACATCACTCCAGGCCAGTGTAATTAGAGATAAATATAAACTCTTACAAATCAAGGTTTAATATCGTAAAGGACTGCAACCAAGTGTTTAAAAGACATAAGGGAGAACGTTAGCTACCTTTTTGTTCCCCTCGTGAACAGTTAACTTAACTAGTCCTTCAGGACTGTCGGCTCCCCCTAGTGGCCTGATGCACTTCGGTTGAACATTTTCCTCTTGCATTTGTTTTATGTGGTTTTTATTTCCGCATCATTCCTGAGCTTGCAGCATTTGGTCGTTTGTCCTTCGCAGTGCAATTGCCCCCGTGGGCCACCGTACCCCTAATTCACAATGGGAGTGCCCCCAGGTTTGGTGTGGAATAAGATCAACAACTGAGATCCAGAACTAGGAGAACATTCCAGACTACAGAACAAAGGAAAACAAATGAAAGTTTTACAACCCCCCCCCCCCCCCCCCCCCCTTCCCCATCCCCAGAGAATCAGTGCTCCTGGTGCACCAGTGGTGACAACACCAGGCCCTGAAAGCCACAGTTTTATCTGCAGTGGTGAGAACTTGATGGAGGAAGAGAGAAATTGAGATAAATTTCCATGGTGATGGTTTAGCCTGTGTAAAGTGATCCACAATCATGGGCGGAGTATCACTGGGGTTCCTTTAGAACCTTCCTCACTGATTCTGGTCCATACAGACTCCTGGATGTGTCAGTAAACACACCATCATCAATATATGTCGACAGCACAACCTCCAGGGCCTGCTGCCACCAGGAGAACACAGCAGAGATCCAAAGCTAAAGCGCCACCTAGCTTCTGGCACGATAGCTTCTACAAGACAGTCTAAGTGACATAAATCTCCTTCTGACCACAGTCTGATTCTGGAGTTCACAGCCCCGCTGCCTGAATGATTAATTAGAGAGCCGGGTTAATGTAAAACAAATACAATAGAATCTGAGAGAAACTGAGCGGGTAATGAATCGCCACGAGGTTAGCAATGAGAGAACATAACAATAAATAGATAGAACAAGACATGGCAGCTCCTTTTTTGGGGGGGAATATATTCATTTTCCCCTAAAACTAATGCAGGTTGAATATAAAGTCGTCACTGTGGGTGAGGAGTTAGCTAAAGTGGAGGGAAGTTTTAGCTGTGGTTGCTAACCACATCATCCTTTAGGTTTTCAGCAGTGCAGCATGCGTGACGTCTGTATGCTCCACCACTGCGTAAGTGAGTTTACAGATCTATTTATTCTTTTTCACAAGTCTGTCAGTGTCAACAAAAACAAACATGTCAGCCAGTGATGCTGGAGAGTCGGGGATTTATCTTCTGTGGTGCTCTACACAGCCAAAGAGGGAACTAAAAATGAAGACTTTAAAGCTTATTTTAGACAAAATGCACATAAGACACCGCAGAACTGCCAGCATTGTTGTCTAATGTGCAACTGAAGTGGCATCAAACTCAATAGGAACTGTCTCTCAGGCATGAAAGTGCACAATAACAGCGATGGAGAATAAAGCAGGTGGTAATATTGAAGATGCCCTCTGTGACACCTGAATAATTTCTGTCTACCTAAGGAGAGAGAGGGGGAAAAAAGCCCGAGGTTTGGCTTTACTTTCCGTTGATTCCTCTCCTCTGTGTGCGGTGATGAAGAGGCTCCCAGGGGGACCGCGGTGCGAGGCAGAGCGCAGGTTTTCCCGCTGTCCAGCTGGGGTCACTGTTGTGATGCGTTCAATGAGCCTGCCTGAGCGGGAAAACGCGTCACCTCCCGTGCTTCATTTAAAAGGTGGGTGCGGTTTTGCCCTCATGCCAAACGTGTCTCATCTCATCCTCTCATTGGGCTTCAGTCACAATTATTTTTCAATTCCCCCTAAAGTGCATAAATCACAGCGGCAGCTCGCCGCACATATTTTCTTTGGCGAGGTTGGGTAAACTGTGAATATAATAACGTGAGAATGCATTTGTGAAAGGAAACAGGGGGAGGGTGTGATGTGACGGCGCGCTTGTGCTGCGAATCTCGGGGGCAGGAGGTGTTACTCTTCACACCGAGCCATCGGCCGCCGTGCCCTCGATGGAAGCTTTTATTTATAGAGCAGAGAAGTACACCTAAACGCACTTTATCTCCCTTTAAAGTGCTCTCCATTAGCATCGAGAAAACAAGTCTCTGATCCTGATGTGCAAAATGATTTTGCCATCAGATTTGGGACTCAAACGATTTAGTTCTTCTCAAACTAAATGGATGTTAAAAAGCAGGATGTAGCTTAAGGTTGGACTTTTTGTGAAGGAGCATAGTTGCATGATAGGGTGTCGCTAACATTAGCTTCAGCAAACATACTATACATACGCATTGAGGAGTCCAGAAGCTCATCATTATTCAGCAGTTGTTCTGAACAGGATCGATGCTTTTTTCATACAAGAGCCCAAGCGTAATAGCACGGCATTAGCATAGAAATTAAACATGCTAATTGATTAAAAGTGCAGTTTCCTAAGGTTTGGACTGGGAGACTTGTTTGTTTGAGAGTGGGATGAAGCATATATCGAATACACTGACTCGTGTGCAGTGTTTCAAGATTACGTGTGCGGCTCCGCTACGGCGAGTCGCACGGCTCAAGCTTCTGGTGCAAGTTTCGCTACAGCTGAGAACGGGTTGAATTTGGGAAAAATTACAAGCAGATAAGTAAGTAAAACTTGGGCGGCCATAAGATTCGGCATATCGCATCCTTCGTAGACAGGCCGGGAGACTGGAGATTTATTAGCAGGTCCATCATGGAATTTGGCTCCAAGAACCCACAGAATGGTCTCAGAGGGGGTATGAATCAGAAAAACAACATGCTTTACACTAAAGAGAAATGCAGGTTTATATAGAAAAGCCGACAAGCTAGCAGGTGCCACAGCGCACACGCCTCCACACATGCAGAAACACACTTCCCACTGTATCATTACTGTGCACTGCCTTTCATCTCCCCTCTCCTCAGAGTCACTGGAAGCAAAATTTGATTTCCGCCTCATAACTCCCTCCATAATGCGATATCGCCGGCACTAAATTGCCAAGATAACCTTTATCAGAGTGGAGGTGAAAGTCCTGAATGGTCCAGCAGTTATTTCTCTGGCAGACAGGAGCAAACAAGGATGGGGGGAGAGAGCCACCATTTCCACACTGGCAAAGCCATGGACACCTCGGTGACGTCAGCGAGGCGTTGATGCCAGGTTACGTGGAGGGAAGACGGACAGAGAAGGCTTCCGTCTGGTAATTGGAAGAACATTATGGGCTTCAATAAAAGGGGCAGCCTGCAGATTAGACTCTTCTGTATAATGCTGCACCTTCAAAAACTGGTTTATTGCCACCTCGCAGATTCATACAGTGGAGAATTTTGACGTTTCTTCTTCTGTGGTTGTGAACTTGGTCAAGGATCGAGCTGTAGCCGTAGCCTGGCTAGATTTCTACGTACAAGCCTCTAACCATCACGTCATGGTTCGGCCAAATTTGCCAATGTTTCGTCTTCTTTTGGGCTGACTGTTGAGGGACGCGCTCGCACACGCCGGCTTTGCTTTGTCCTCACCATTTCCATGACAACAGCGCTGCACCTTTTACCATCACAGAGCAAACAAAGCTCCACCATGGCGTTCTCCACAGTGAGGACGCTCTGCTGTTTTGCAGTCTGAGGGCTGTGACGTCAAGGGGGGGGCAAACATCAGGTAAACCCAAAAGAAGAGAAACAAGCAGCGTGTTTACAGGTCCAACCCTTCACAGCTTTCTTGACCTCAACTTTATTTGCTAAAAAAGGTGATGAGTAGAGATGGGACATGGATTCCCATGAAGAAAAGCTAATTGTCTAAATCATCTGTGGCTATTTTACCCCCCCCCCATTGGATGGTCAAATCCTCCACAAACTGCATTATTTGTTCGGATAGATGCTATTATGCATCACTCCTCCTCTCCCCCCCTAAACACCCACCCACACACACACACACACACACACACACACACACACACACACACAGGTAGACGTCAGCGAGGCTCAAAAGTGCTCGTGACAATATTTGCTTGATGAAACATTCTGTTTCATCAACAGCGGGAGCGTAATAACTTTGGGTTGATAGACTTGTGCAACGATTTTTCCGACTGCTGCAATTCGAAAATGACTTTTCCACCGACTAATTATGAGGCGGCAATAAAGCGTGTAACGTTTGCAAAGACAAAGGGAATCAGCCCGACACAAACGAGGCTGGAGACGACTTCAGGTACTCGAGGAGCGCTCTCTCTATCCACAATAAGCTTCTAAACCACGAGATGATTAAAGCCAGGAGAAAATAAGAATGCAACTCTAAACTGAATGCCACACCGAGGTGAAGGGATGACAGTGAAGGTCCACGATGGCTAACCGAGGTTAGCCAGGTCCACGGGTGATGGATGTGGTGCAGGAAACATAGCATAGCTGAGGTTCTGGGGCAGCGAAGGGCCGCTAGCCTTGCCTGTCTTGAGTTGAACGCTTCCCTTTAGGGACAACCTGAAACCATTTTTTTCTCAACTAAAAATGTTTGCCTCATGTGTGAGTGGAGGCAGGATCCAGCATCCAGACATACAGCAGAAAACACCCCCACACAGCCTTTAAATATGCGCAAAATTATAGTTAGGCGTCGTTCGGGCTCAGGACTTTTCATTTCCTGCGTGGGTGGTTTTGTGTTTATCAGGACAAAACATCCTCACCTTTTCAGGGCCTCGTTTTCCAAAGAGACACAAATGCACCTGTTTATTCTGTCAAACTACTGTTTTAAAAAAAAAAACAGCAAAAAAAAACAGGACGTTAATGGGTTTGTTCACATTTATTCATCCATTTTCTGGTAACTGCTGCTTTTAGAGTAATGGTGGGCGTTGGAGACAAGAGGCGGGAATGCACCCTGCAACCAGGATGTTCAATCGCTGAAGATGTTCCTGATGCTCCTTCAATGTTAAAGCCTGCCTTGTTTACTGCTTTACTTGTAATGCAAGCAACAAAATACCGACGAGCCCACCCTGTTATCTGGCAACATGCATTTATCTAATAGGATGCATTATAGCACTAGGAATAGCATGTTTAGCTAGGTAGCTAGCCAAGCCAAGGTGTGAATTAGTACAACAGATGGGGATTGAGGGTGGTGGTGGGAGGATGATTAAACAAATGAAATGTGGGGTTGTCCTCAATCAAGTCTCATGAACATGTTCAGCCCAAAATGATCTGAATTTACTGACCCAGTTTTAAATCCTAGGAAAAGCAGGGAAGGAAGGAAGGCTCTGTGCGTGTTCCTGTACGTGCTGCATATCAAAATATATATTTAACTACCAAAGTGAGAACATTTTTGGGACGTGAGTGACATTTTGGTTGGTCCTCACGACTTCAAAGGGCTGTTTGAGGGTTCAGATGTGGTTTTAAGGCTGAGCCTAGAATTGGGTTGAGCTTAAGGTTAGAGAAAGGTGGGTAATTTATTTTGATTAGGTAAGTCCTCACAAAGATAGAAGTACAAGGATGTGTGTGTGTGTATCTTGTGCGTGTATCTAATCGTCCCATTTTCTTGTATTCAACGTCCTTGTTTACAGATCTGTAAAAATGACAAGATAAGTGTGGAGGATGGTGCAGCAGTGAACCCAGGCTGCCGTTTCTGCTGCGTAAATGGCAGTTTATGGGCAACAATGGATTTGTGGGGGCCTCTTTTTTTGGAGCATCATTGCTGCCTTTGGCTTCAAACTCATGACTGCTCAAATCAAAGCAAGGAGTGATGCTGCGACCAAAATCACAGCACTGAACTCTGGTTTCAGTCATGTTATTCACAGAGAGACAGACAGAGAGTGAGATTTCCTGCAGCTGAAAGGATGTGTATCATAGCAACTGTCACAGTTCCGCTTCAGGAAGGATTTTGACAATTTGTCTCCAATTAAACAAAGAGCTGTGAATAAATTATTTACCTTTCCTGGGGTTGTTTCTGGTCTGTAGGATAAAGCTGTGTACATTTTGTACGTATTTTTAATTTTTATTTGCTAACTTGACTTGTATTTCCTCATTTTCGAAAGCGCGCGTCACCTACAACTCCCTCTGGTGGCAGACTCTCATAATGTCCTAACCTGCATCACAACAGTTTTAAAACCGACTTTGGCCACTCCAAAAATGCCTAGATTTCCCCAGTGATGGCTCCACACAGGCAAGTTGGAGCTGGAACCCACAGCTCCTTTTCACCAGGTCCTCCATGAATTGAATATACTGTATTTTCACGACTATAAGGCGCACCTAAAACACTGAGATTTTCTCAAAAATCGACGATGCGCCTTATAATATGGAGCACCTTGTGTGTGGACTGAGTTCCAAAATCTGCTGTGCACCTTTGGTAGGTGCACTACGGTAAACGCTCCACCAATCGATTGGCGGCACACCTACGCGTAAGGATCCCCTAAAATGGCGCCGGTCAAGCGAGACGCGTTTGAATGAGGCTTACTTTAAACTGCAGGCCATCAAATATGTGGCTGAAAATGGCAATTGAGCAATCTTAGTGTTTTCACTTAATGAGGAGGCTGCATCTCTCCATACGCGTGAGGACAACTGTTGCGCAGCGGCTGCCCGCGGATTACCAGGAGAGGGCGGCCATCTTCCCTAACCCTAACCAGGAGAGGGCGGCCATCTTCCCTAACCCTAACCAGGAGAGGGCGGCCATCTTCCCTAACCCTAACCCTAACCAGGAGAGGGCGGCCATCTTCCCTAACCCTAACCAGGAGAGGGTGGCCATCTTCCCTAACCCTAACCAGGAGAGGGCGGCCATCTTCCCTAACCCTAACCAGGAGAGGGCGGCCATCTTCCCTAACCCTAACCAGGAGAGGGCGGCCATCTTCCGCACCTACTGCCGCGACAAGATAACCGCGCCCAGCCACATCACCAACATGGATGAGATCCCTCTGACTTTTAACATCCCTTTGACCCACAAAGTGGAGAAAAAGGGACCAGCACGGTGGCGATATGCACAACAGGGCACGAGAAGTCGTCGTTCACCGTGGTTCTCGGCTGCCACGGAAACGGACAGAGCGCTGGATGACGGAAGGCGAACACTCCTTCACAAAGACTATGAGGCAGCGGTGGGCAGGTTATGCTACCATATGCGGGTGGATTGTAGACATATGGGCTATGATACCGTCTTCATGTATTGGAAGAGCTTTCACAAAATCAATGCTGAAGCGGAACCGGTCGGTGAGTCCGATTCAGATGATTAAGAAGAGGAATTCGGGATGTTGGACATTGAAATAGTGCAGCTGTTTAATTCAGCTACAGAAGATGAAAACTTTGATGGTTTTGTGGCTGAAGAATGAATATTTTGTTCAATAAATGTGTCGAAACTCACTGTTTTACTTCCGATGTCATTTTTTACTGTATGTTTCAGCATGCGCCTAATAATACGGTGCACCTTATGTATGTTTTAAATACAGAAATAGCACCCATAACTGAGACTGCACCTTTTAATACAGTGGGCCTTATGGTCGTGAAAATACGGTATGTGGTTAACAAAATATCAGGAGATCTGCAAGTTCTCTAATGGGTACTTTTTAAAGAGAAAGGTTCTGCTTGAGTGGAAATAATTAATGGGTGGAAAAGGGGCTGATTGCAGAACCCTACTGCTTTCAATCTGGAACAACCTAACTTTACAATCAAGATCTTTTACGTTACCTTGGCTGAATAATTGTCGGATCGCTGCCACATAAGAAACTCATCTTAAAAACAATTCGTCTCATGCTCAGCAGCAAACACGAGGAATACTATGGTGTTAAATAACGCGCCACCAGAAACCAAATTGGAGTCATTTGGCAGCAGACCAGTAAACATTTCCTGGGAGTTTGATTTGGGTTTTTCCTTTTTGGGTGAAACACCTCGAGACTCCTCCTGGTGGAACTGGCTCCCTCTCAATCACTCAATATCCCCAACGCGCTTTTGTGGCAATTATTATCTCCTCGAAACCACCTCAGAGAGGTGTACCACTTTTACTCTTGTGATGATTTATTAAACCCTCTTAAGCTTTTAGTGGGTGCCAGTGGCGCCAGTGTGCTGAGTTTTGACCGTTCTCCGTCATTTCACAAGGTCTGAATTCATCGTACATAAATTTAGCGGGTAATTACAGTTCATCTGCACCATCTGATCCATCCAGCATGTGCAGACGTGGATGTCGCGCCCGTGTCCTCATTCCAATCATCCCAGTTTCTTCGTTCTTCCCGAAAACAGTCGACCGACGCGATCCGCGATAAGTGGTGAAAGTCAAGCGCGGCGTTCGGCGTCTGGGTGCTCGGCGAGTGTGCGTGGGTTGTCCAGGAGCTGCCATTTACCACGCTGCTGCTTTCACTGCAGGGGCCGATCAAGGGGGTGGGGTGAATTAGCTATCGCACTTAGCAGCCAATGCCGTCCTCCATCAGCATGTCCTTGCCCAAGTTTATCACCACTGTCAAGGCGCTCGCTTGTTTAATCATAACTGTCTCCCTGTCTGCAGTAATTGTCTCTACCCAGAGGGGGGTTTCAGAACTTTAGGAAATTGCATTTTTATGCTGCATTAGCCCCGTTGCCTTCTAAACATGTCTGTCTTTCTCCATACATCGCCGCTGTCACCGTCTCTCTTCCCCCCCGTCGTCATCTTGTCCCACATCCTCCTGTTTTCACTGTGGTCCAATCAGATGCATTTATTTCACAGCTTGGCTACCAGTTTGCACTAATGGAGCCAAATTTCTCACTCCAGAAGCAACACGAGCTCCCTCGGCGTGCCGGAAACAAGGCTGTTGAGGGCAGCGAGCTGCTGTGAATAAATATGAGACTAAAATGAATAGTGATAAACATTTTCTTGAGTTGTTCCCGGTCCTTTGCTCTTCTAATGCTATGCTATGCTATCCTCCACACTTCTCAACAGCAGTAGTTTTGAGGTTGCCTGCCTGTCCATTTTCGCAGCGCTCGAACATTAAGTTTTACATACTTCACCTAAAAAATGAGAACCATCATTTAAAATGTAATTCTCACCCACATGCTCTCTAAGAAATCCCTCGCCCTAAATATTTTAGTCCTGTTCTAATTACAGACCATCGGTTTCCTTGGTGAGATAGAGGGCGGAGGTGGAACGTAAGGGACTGCTGGCTCTTTTCAAATGGAGAGTTAGCATTTGAGTAACCACGCTGGCTGCAACAAGACAGCTCTCGGATCTTGATGCCCTTGAACCCTTGTGCTTCACACGCGTTTGTGCAGAATTGATGAATTGATGGGGGAAATTTGCTGCCTGCTAATGTTCGCCACGCTAAAGTGCCAGTTTTGAATTGCACCTCAATCTTAAAACAATGGCAACAAATTACTGATGACACTGTAGCATCAGGTTATTATTTCTTTCTTTTCTTTTTTAGCAACTTTAATGCTGCTCGTCTCAGCATGCCAGAAAATGTCTCCTCACAAACATGCTAATTGAACAAAAGCACTCTGAAATTCTGACCAGCTTTTAAAGCTTTTACTGACCTCAGCAGTCAGGCAATATAATGAAGGCCAGAGCTCATCAATCTGTGAATGAATCCTTGCAGTTCAAGGACTGATCCATCCTGCTTCAAAGTAAACACACAAACACACGCACAAGCTAGCATGCAATAGTCAACATATACACAGCTTTAGGCTGTTATTGATCAGGGCTTCTCATCCACTGGGCTTCGGAGCAGTACCAAGCTAAAGACGGGGCAATTAGAAAGGAATAGAACTGCCCGTCAAGGTTGAATCTCTGCTCGTACGAGACTGCAGCGTTTCAGCTGTGGGGCATCTTGGTCAGATGTTGACTTCATGTTTTGGTGATTTTTCTTTGGGTTTGCTTCAATTTTGCAATTGCATTTGTTTAATCAGTTTTCATGAAATGCTGTTTTTGTAGAGTCTGATGGCCTGTTTCCTTTGTGACGCATGTGGACAGATTTCCACCAAGCCATTAAGCTCGGAAAACATCTCATATTTCTGAACAACGTGTTCCCGAGGGGTCCTAGATTGACCTGGGATTCTGAACAAACCTGGTCCTGAGCTGTCTGACAGGCTAATGGACACCAGAAGCTCTCCGGCGATACCCCTGCAGCAGCTCCAGATAAGTGACCCCTCCCTCGAAGGGTCAAAACCCCTCTGTCAGCCCGTGATTCATTAGTCCGTCACACTAATCTTGCTCGTCACATCCTGTGCAAGCACAGCCTTGTGGCAATTACTGATAATTAAATTTTCATTGGGCTAAAGAGTGACTATCTTTTCTTATCTATTTATTCGGGTCAGTTAATCCGAACAGTGAGCCTGCTGGTTTAAATGACAGTTTAATTTGTTTTTCATATCATATTATAATCTTTTTTTTTTTTTTTTTTTTACACATGAGCCTGAAAGATGACTCTCAAATATACACGTTGAACCTACATGGAACCTACTTTGTTGTTGCCTGCTCGTGAAGACCACAACAAAATAGGGAGAGACGCTGCCAGGTTTAACAATAATACCCAACAGAGGGGATGTTGTAAGTGCAAAAATGAATAATAATCCATCAAGATGCAAAGCAGCTGGGCTCATACAGGGTGGAGGTGCAGAGGCAGAAAGAGAGAGCAAATGCTTGGTCAGGCGGAGCTTTACGAGCTGCAGATCACTGGCCAAGTGTTCTAATGAGGTTTGCTCCACTCTGCTGGAAACCTGCGATTCAAAGACAGCACACAGCAAGACAACGCCACAGATGAGGGCCGTCACAACTGACCGTGTGGAGATTTGGGAAACAATCAGATGCATCTGTGCATGTGACACAACTGAAGTGCAAAGTAGAAACAGATGATATACTCATGTATGTGTGTGTTAATCACATCAACTGCCAACGTTAACATTGCAACCCATCTGAGGCATTTCATGTGTTTCCTGGGGCATCCGAGGCTGAAGCAAACTTTAATTTCACACCCGGTTTCATTCTCAGAACAGAATATGTATCTGGGGTAGCAGGCTGTCATTCTCAGTCATTCTGGGGAATTCTGTACCGCTTCCCCGGTGTACCTGTTGTTTACCTGGTCACTTGATGCGACTAATTTTTGCATTTGTGTTGCTCTCCACTGTCTCAACCTGCTCACCGTCCACCTCTGCTCAGCCACACCTGTAGCCACACCCCCTCATCACTACACCTGCTTCCACCTATCAAGCCAGGCTTCATGCAGCTTCACTCCACTCCCTCTTTGCCTGATGGGCTCAGCTTTCATACCGACTCTCCAGCACTTGTTTCTCTACCGCTTCCCCGGTGTACCTGTTGTTTACCTGGTGTTTGCCGTGGCTTTTGGACTGATACCTGCTCACAAGTCCCCCTGCCAAGCCCACCTGGGTCCGGGTCTGCACTACCATTATTTGGTCTAATGTGTGCCAGCCCAACACTCACCACAAGATGCTAATTAGCCCTGAGTGGGAACCCAATAGATTTGCAATAGCGATTGAGGGACTTGAAGCCCCTTCATCACCAACTTCTCTCTCCTTTTTGCGCTGCAGCGCCGCACCTTCATCACTGAACTAGGGGAAATACCGTCTGTCATCAGCCTCCTGACAAGCAGAGCTCGAGTACGGGGAACAGATAAATGGAAATTCTTCAGCCTGTACCTTCTTTGACCTGTTTGCAGCTGAGCTTTACAAGGTTTTTGGGTTTGAGAACTGTGGTTCTGAGTCAGCCCCTCATGGGACCGAGACAAAACAAGCCAATGGCAGTGGACTGCTCTACTGATTTCCGGACCAGAGTGAGTCAAAGCCATTGAAAGAGCTCAGCCAAGCTCTCTAACGCTTTCCTTCGGTTTGGCTGACTATATGAAGGAAGAACTGGTTTCATATGAGTGAGGTGATTGATTTGATCCACATTGACATTTGGATCCAGACCCGTTGATGACAGAAGCTTTAAAGGGGAACCCAACGTTCTCTTGTTCCTCAATCCTGTCAGGGAGCTGCAGTAGCAAACTCCTCCCCTTGGGATCAGCAGACTGGAAACCTTGACTACAAGCAGTTGGGTCATACCTTCCCTTCCCAGGTCCAAAGTCTTCCTCTATTGTGGGACAGTGGACACTTTGATTTCAGCTGTCCAGCAAAAGTCGGAGCTCAGAAGTTGCTGGGAGCCCCTCGTAAGCTCAAGGGCCCTGACGCCTACCTGGAAGCTCACCTTCCAAAGGGTGCCTGTATTCTCTGTCAGAACCCAAGAGAGAGGCCAAGTAGACACACATCAAGGAGTCCATTGCTGCAGGCACCTATCCTCCAGATGATTGGCCTTGAACACCAGTTTGCGCGGCCCATCTTGTCTCATAGACCTGAGTTCATCCTCTCAATACCTTATTGTTACAATGTTTGCCCAGGACATAGAGGAGCGGACAAAGAGGGACACCCTTGTCACAGGTCCTGCCCGTCCTTCTGCCATTCCGTCCCTCCAGACTTGAGGTCTGATGTGCTGCTATGGGCCCACTCCACCGAAGTGCCCTGTGACCCTGTGGTTCAGTGGACACAGCATGACCTCCTCCAATAGTTCTGGTTGCCCACCTTACAGGAGAATGCCCAGGAATTTGCCAGAGCCTGGCCAACCTACTGTAGGTATACCTCATTGACCATCTGTCCAGGCCTTCATCCTCCACTGGCACAGGACAAGACTCCAAGCTTGCTCCAACCTCCATGAAAGAGACTATGCTGTGACTGCCATCTGCTGCACACCTGCTCCTACCTACCAAGTGGGCCAGAAAGTGTGGCTCTTTATCTGAGACGCCCGAAAATATCGCACCATTGTTCACTGGCCCATTGACGATCCAGAAGGTCATCAATCCAGCGGCACTTTTATGTCAGTGATTTTGTCAATGTGAAAACAAAAAAGTACTTTTTTCCCCAATTCAAACATTAGGTTAATCTCGTCATTAAAAACGAGAGACCCCAGCAACAACAGCGTCACTCCAGAAGGCTTCAAGGCTTGAAGGACACGTCATATAGCAGTTGACTGGACAATGACACAAGACTATTCTGCCAAGCGAAAAGAAGGACTTTGTCATAAATATAAAGTTCTAACTGTGACACACACCATTGTTTGTTTTCTGAAGGCCCTGTAGGTATACGGTCCCAGTTCCTTCAGTTCACCTGAAAACATGCAGTTATTGAAAAACATTTGACACTAGCCAAATGCCAAGGGCCAACTTTTGACAGCGTGTAACCATGCAAGATAAAGGTAAATCAAATAACTGCGAGTGCAATGTGACAGATCGTATGCTTTATTCTTCTCATTTCTGCTTTATTTTTATTTTATGTGACAAACTAATGTTTAGAGTCAAATGTTCTTATTGCTTTTCTGTGTACGTTAATCCATGTTTTAAATTAATCCATCTTTAATAAAGGAACAGGGACTCTGTTAATAGCTGCGTGGATCTTTCCAGGGATAAAAGACACTCTGGCCTACTGGAAATAGTTCACAATCATGGGTGGTTAATTGAACACAATTGACATCCACACGTTCCGATATTTGAGTCCCTGTAAATAAACTATATGTCTTTTAACCACATACACACCATGTAACGTTAGGCTGGACAAACATTTAAAATACTAAAACTTAAGTATTTTAACAATCATTAGGTTGCAGGTTAAAACAATAACTTCCTTTGAATGCTGTCAATTGCTGCATTCTACATCTGTTATTGCAGACCATTGGTCAGGATGTGGCTCTGATCAGAAGAGCACAGATGGAAAGAGGAAAAGAGACTGGACTAATATGCTGGTCAGGTTCATACATGAAATGACGCAAAGCAGCAAGGTGTACATTGTTATTGGCAGATCAATGCTAATTACCTACCACAAATCAACTTCAAATGCTAGTAATGCCAGGGGACAATGACTATGCGTGGGATTGCATGTTTGCGCGAGCCTCTGTGGATGAGTGCATGTTTGTGTGATTGTGCGTGTAATTGTGTGAATAGCTCTGCATGCATATGTATGTGGGGGTGGAAAGATCGGGTATTCTGTGTTTTCTCTGTTGTTTTCACCCTCTGCAAGGAACTCTGCTGTGAGAACTAGTGTAAAAATTGACATGACTAAATTCATTTGAAATGTAACACTAGCGCTAACTTAGCATCACCACCATGCTGTTAGCTTTCAAGTATTAAGTCCAATGCTGTGCATTATTTGTAAAAGAAAACAACTATTGGATGTGTACATCTTTTCGAATTTACCTATGATACTTCCCTTGAGCAAGCGGCTCCACCCGGTCCATTTTTGTTAGCATTCTTTACTTTTGACATACTTGCGTTATTTTGCTTTGATTACTTTACTGTGTGACGTGCCAACACTTTTTGTTTTCCTCATTTTTGTTTTTGCAAGTCACATTTTCATGCTGTGTGTATATTTCAAGTTATGTGTGTATTTTCTTGATACATTTTGGATATTGCACATTGTAAAATGTGTGGATTCAACCTCGGACTGTCATAAGTATCTTTTCTATAAAGACTCTGATGATAAAGACCCCGCCCACCTTGAAGCAGTACCATTGCGTAACGGAACGCCAATATGGCCGCACCGTGTTGGGTCAAACTGTTGTGGTTAGGGAGTGCATAGGTGAACAACAGATTACATTTGTTTCTCAATTTTTCCACTGTTCTTTCCCAAAAAGTTACTAAAAGTTTTCTTCTTTTAGGCAAAAAAATAAAATAAAAATGACTGATTTCACCTTCAGATATACATATCACCAGCTGTCAAGAATCTTTTTATAGCGCTAAAATAAAAACAACAATTATTGACAAACATCACAATTCACATAAATTAATCCACAATGACCCTGTAATTCATCCGATTTAAGTTTTGACAGCCCTATTCAAGGTTATTCTGCTAATTCAAAGAGTTCCTGACTGCGCTTGTACGGAGCACCAACAGACAGTTTTGAAAAGAGATGCTCTATAGAAATTGTCAACACCAATCTCCAACAAAGCATAACGCTAAAAGGTCAACAGGCCAAGGACAAAGATCAGTCAATACTGATGCTCTGCATTGCAAAAGGCGCGAGAAATCAAGAAAGGCTCCAATCCTACAGTCCGATTGTTTTCCTTCCATCTTCAGACTTTTCTGTTTTATTGCTCTGACATCAGACAATAAATCTGAGAGTACATTTTCCACCGCTGGCACATCTATTCACATTACACCTACACCTACCAGGCTGACACGCTCATGGACACAGTTTTGTTGGCAGCCTCGGTGCAGAAACTGTTGTCTGAGATGTTCTAGGTAAGGCTGCAAGACAGGCTACACAGGAAACTGCTTCAAGGATTTCAGTGGCTGGAGTCTACTCTCTCATTTAGATATGTCATTCATTTGTCCTGCACTCACTTGGCCACTCTGGCCCCTTTCAAAACCCTTTTCAGGATCGTACATGTGACGCTTTTGTCACAAGAAACCAGAACAACTCTGCAAGGAAAAAGGAAAGGAGCTGTACGTCAAACATGTAATTATGGAATATTAATGCGTAGCATGCAGTCTCTTTCAGTTCCCCCTTGTTCTATAGTACACACAGCTGCATGCTTATACTTACATCCTCCTCCAAGTGCCGTCAGTCTGTGGAGAAATTAGACACGAGAGGACATCAAACTCCTGTAATTACTTTTTTAAGGGCAACCTGGGGGTCATCCAATGTTGAGCCAGGGCTGGCATGGTGCAGGCAGCCTCCGTGCTGCTGCTATTTTCTGCATATTTCCCTTTTAAACAGTGAAAAACAGTCTGCCGATACAGAAGACTCTCTTTGCTGGAGACAATGTAGCTCACCGCCCTGACATTTCCAGGGATGGTTTCTGTTTATGCTGCAGAAATCAAGTGCCGGCATCCCCTTGAGCACCGAGAAAGAAAGGAAAAAGGAAAGCTGCCAACTTTCTTGGATAGGTTAGCATGTAAAGATCTAGTTATACCTGCCTGTAGATGCTAGTACAGTTAATATGGCTGACAATTATAAAGTTACTTTGATCATAAAGGGAACATTGGGTTAAAAATCCTAATTTGTGGTCAAAATCTGATTTAGACATTTAGAAATTCCAATGAAGACACAGATAACATGCCTGGAAGGATCCGAGTTGCTGTTAGTAGCGCTCAGGTGCTGTGTTTAAGTTCCTTTTGCCATCCATTCACGAAACCTCTGCTCATCAGAATCATATACATGCCAATAAAAATCCCATCATAATCCGATTATCAGAGTATTCAAGTGACCACAGGAGAGTGTTGTGATTTATCAGATAGCAGCAGTGATCTCATTATGAGAAATCAGATGAACACACCAAGATCTCGCCCTGTTAGTCCCATCTCATCACTGTATACCTGTTAAGTATTGTTCTTCAAAAGAAATCTGGTAATCTGCATTTTAGCATGTTGCATTGGATTATCATCATATTTTAAGGGTCATGTTGACTGGTGTTAAAACTTTTTGGTGCAGATATTTTGGCTTTAATTAAAACTTTCCTCCAGTCACAATGCTGAGCTCGTATTACAAATTCATGCCCACACACATATCCACCATCTGTCGGCCCCCTCCCCCACCCACCATCCATACTCAGAACACTCAAAAAAAAAAAAAAAAAAAAAATATATATATACACAGATAACTGCATGGAAACACGTTAGTCAGTCCAACTAATTTTGGAGTCCTCCTTATCCAGACAGTGAGATTGGAAATCAGTCCATTATTTGATTTTCTGCATTGCTGTATACTGGGACAAGGAAAGTCCCACAAGACGCCAGATTAAAATTTTAAGCATCGCTTGAACTGTGCATGTAAATGTACCGAGTGTGGACTTTGATCAGGAAATAAAACGTGTGAGACATGTGAGTGGGAATGTGCTCCGTCGTGTGGATGCAAACACACGGTGGCACAAAAGACAGCTTTTATTAAGGAAGAGAGTGAAAGAGCAGCCATAATCACCACTGAAGCCCAAAACTGTGTGATTGAGCAAATCCTAACATGATAAATGTGACTTCTGTAGCAATGAAAGCTCTGAAACTGACCTTTTCAGCCCTTTGGATGACAATCTTTGCTCCAAACTGCCCCCTCCCCGCCACACTAGAGATGATGTAAGATGAGTCTTAAGTTCCAAGTGTAAAAGTTCACCGAAAACAACATGAAGCTAATTTGAAATGAGCAAACCGACTGCAAAAACAAAAAAACAGATTTAGCCGCTTGAATGCAAATAATGGAAGTGCTGGTAAAAGTGACGGGGTGAGTAACATCAGGGGCAGGCTGAATTATGCAAAGCACTTAGCAAACATATCGGCCTTGATCTCTTTAACATGCATTTTCTGCTGTTTCTTACCATTCGTGGGACCTCTTGACCTGCTAATTATGCGATGTAATGACGCTCACTTGATTGGACTTAATGAGCTGAAGTTTATTTCATTCAAGATTACAAACGGGGCATTAAATGTTCCCTCAGTTACTAAACCTGTTGTCATTAAGCCTTCTAATGAAAAATTTGCACTTCGTCATCTGCAGTTCAGGGCTCATGAAAATTAAATGAATGACTTCAATGTTGATCTTGTTTACAGAGCAGAGGAGGATCACCCCAACATTAAAAAACCCTCTTGCCGACTGGCAACAGAGGGGTGGGGGAGTCCACCAAAAGCTTTCTGAGATATGAAGAAAAGCAGAAAAGCAGAAAGGCCAAATCCATTTCTTCAAACGGAAAAAAGAAAAAGACATTAAAAGGGAAAGAGCCCGCCCACACCGCTTCTGTGGCGCCATGTATAAAGCTGCAACATTAAAGTGCGTCTTATTTACGCCATGTTTTTAGCCACTGTGTCCAAAGTTTGCAAATCACTTTTATCCTAAACCATCGTACTTCATGTTATTTTGCACTTTACCTACTGATCAAATTTGACTGGTTTCTAAAGGAAATGTGGCCCTTTTAAAGACCCCTACACCCAAACACTGAATCCCCCTGTTGATACTGTCTACAGCAGCTTTCTCTGCCATGTTTTTGTAAACCGGATACCAAATCACTGAACCCGATCATTCTGATAAAGCAAAAGATGTTTCCAGGTATTTTCCTCTGTTAGTTTGAGTGCTGGGATACTGAACCTATGTCATATTGAATGGATATTGGATACTGAACCTAATTTGCTCTGATTCGAGGTGTTTGGAGGACTTCTTCACGGCAGCTTCATCTTCAGTCAGTCAAAATCAGTTGGTGCTGAAATGATAACATTTGCTTTCAAGCCCTCTGATTTTCTGCTCGACTGGACCCGTGAGAAAGCATTCAGACGTGGGAGCACGTCGAGCCTGAGCGGGTCTTTGGATGATGCAAACAGGCAGAAGTGGAAAACGAGACCGCCGACCTGCGCGCGGCCCTTAGCCTGTAGCAGCTTTCATCTGGGGGACATGAAAAGAGAAAGAAAATGGTGGACCAGGTGTGCTTCACGCTGATAAGCGTCAGCCAATTGAGCCGCTCCCTGCCAGCCCTCCGCTCTCCTCCCCTCATCTGATCCCATCTTTATCTTCCTACTTTCTGTGCTTCCTCCAACTCCTGCAACTTTCTTTCTGAAACGCAGAACATAAGCCCAGATTGGATGGACTGATAGAGCTTGAATAAACCCCAGGAATTAATTTTTTCATCTTTTATTGAAATTTTCCTCTGCTCTCACCCTCCCGTCTGACTTTCTTTGCTATCTGCTCATTTTCTCTCTTTTTCCTTGAGCAATTTGATCAGAGCGGCACAAAAAGAGCCCTCTATAATAGAATATTTAATCTACAAAGCAAAACACAGGGAAATTAGAATACTGGTCTCATACATGTGCGGCTTCCTTAATGACGACTTATTTTCTTCAATTTTCTTTACGTTATGAGAAGAATGTACACATGTTTGTGACTCCAACTAAAAGCTTTTTTTGAGTGTATTTTTTTTGCAGATGATACACGACAATTCACTGATCGTTTCTAATTAGTCTGACGATCATTTGTTATTTTAGCTTTGCTGCTAAAGGGTAAATGTATTTTGTTTTGAAACTCCCAGGGTTCCCTCAATACTGACATAACATTTTTACCTTGAGAAGGCACTACAATATTTTCCTGCAAGAATACGACACAATGTCAAATATTAAATCCACCCAGAATTTATGTAACTTAAAAAGAACACTGATCAAAAAAACATAGGTTTTTAAACCCCAGTACACAGGCTTCATACATAACTCAGTGACCTGGAACAGAACACCCCCCCCCCCACACACACACACACGCGCGCACACCTAAAACATTGGGGACTCCGCCAACTGTGTGGGACAAATTGGAGGCAGCACATTAACTCAGCGGTCGTCTTGAAAACTGAACACACCTTAAACAGCTGGAAAGGTCCCTTTTTGGATTTCTGTACATCAAATTGTCCCTGGAGTTTCCAGTCCAGCCCTTCAACACTGCGTGGGCAACAACATCAAACTTGTTGACCAAAGTCACAGTTTATCACAGCGAGTAGGTGAAGCGCTGCCAGAGGGCCGATGACATCAGTGCCCTGCTGCTTGGAATGGGCCCCAATAAAATTTATTCACTGTAGACACTGGCACCAAAGAGACTTAATGAGGGCTTTGACATTTGTCCTTTTCTGTAATAATTATGCTGCTAGTGAGAATTTTGGCTGGTTATAACCTTTTGCTAATTTAGCTTTGTGCTCATCCCTGAGTGGGTTTGTTCTGTGTAATATATACGACCTTATGGGCTCTTGTAAAAAAGACAGCAGAGGAAACTGAAGGTCTCTTTGGTAGAGAGTTTATATTCTTCCCATCTTTGCTGCTGACACGAGAAAGTGCATTATATTTAACAAATTTACTGTGTTTTGGATTTTCATTAAAGGAGTGCACAAAATCTTATTTCAAGTGTTCAGTGCGGTGTAGGAAGGCAGAGTTCTCTTTCTTCGTTTTGTTGCAAGATTGATGTCCACTGTTCTGATGTGCCAAAACTATGATAATGGTGAGGTTAGCATTATATCAGTTTTCCTGTGAAAATGCATGGCTGTATTTCAGTTTCAGGTGCCATTGTGCTGTCCAGGTGTGTCCCAGCAGTGCAAGTTGCCAGATCAGAACCCAGTCTTCAAGAAACTTTTACATTTACTGCATAGCCTGTAGCTAAGGTTTAGCGTAGCTTATGAGTAGGTTAGATATACAGCCAATGGGAGATGTTTAAGGCTGAGATCAGTGTGACCACACGGACTGATGCAGCGTGCAAACATTAGAGATGATATTGTCCCTCCAAAACAAAAGCTTCTGTATCTAGACAATGAAGTGTCATTTTCACGAGAAAACTGACTCTTTTTTACTGGGATATTTCAAAAATAAGTTGTTATCAGGACAATATGGACTTCTTATGCTGTGATAACGAAATACATGGATGCGTCATGGAAAAATACACTTTTTTTAAAATATTGACTGAATCAATTGACCAGTCTTTCTAGAGAAAATGGCACTAGCGCGGAAGACCAGCATTAAGCTGCTCTTTGTATCATAGCATCACAGTGCTTTTAATAGATGTTTTTAAGTGTTTAGTGCATCAGTATAAGTGAGGGCAGGATTAAATGTGATCCAATAAATTCTGACCTGTCTGTAGGGGACGGGGATGAGAAGCGGAGGGTTCTTGGTGGAAGTCCTGCTACAGGTTTTGGTCTTTTGAACCAAATAGGGTGCTTTTATGTTAATATCAGCCACCCATTCTAAACGTAATGAGGCCACCAGGATGTTCTGACACTGGCCCAGCAGGTCAGGCACGTGAATGGAATCAACACCCTCTACCATAATGTACCTCAGAAAGAGACACACAAGACACGTTTTATCTGTGCGGAGGCACCGACCGTCACTGTAATCTCATCTGTCAGAACACCACCGCATCAGCATTCCCATCAAACTCCCACGTTTTTCCTCAGCAGACGGATTTTCCCGACCGTGTTCCGTCTGAGAATTGCTCGCCCCTCCGAGTGAGACGACAACTCCATTGAACACCATGCTAGCAGCAGCGCATGCTTCAAACGTGGCTGCTCGGAACAAACGTGCCGCTCGGCGCACTCGTTAACCTGGTGCACGTGTCTGCACACGTGTCTGCAATCTCTGAAATAAAGGTGTGAAATCCATTCTTCTCCTGTTCTGGAGGACGCTTCCTCTCCTGCAATCCCTGTCTTTATCTCACACGTTCATGTACAGTAATCTCTCAGGACAAAATTACGGGAGCTCCCGAGAAAATGGAAGCGCTGGCTGTCAGACCAATGTTGCTTGGCAACCACATCAAGGTGATGCAGTCATTGAACGCAACCTTTTGTCTTCAAAGTGGTGAATCGGTTATCGGAGCTTCAGAAGCGCCTGTCGGACTCCCAAAACACATAAACCAAAAAGAATTGGGCTTGAGGGTGGCGGAGCGCAACTTTCAAATCTTCAGGCGGAATATTTGTAGAAATTCCTGCTGGAAAAATGAATAAAAATTGCCCTGTATTTATTAGACAACATCTGCCAGAAGCACCAAATTGTACTTATATTTAACATATTTCGGTGTCAACATGTCAGACTGTGAATATAATTTAGTCTACACAAAACTGTAAATCAAGGCCTGAAGGTCACTGTTGAAAGCCTGGCTAGAGTGTAGGAAGTTGAGGAGATAGGCTCAGAATGCAAGGTTCCGGTATCAAAAACAACATTTATTTGTATTTAAATGCGCTTTGACCCAAAAAAAGATGTCTGGCAAAGCTACAAAGCTAAGAACAGTCAACACAGCTTCAAACTCTGCACACTCCTGCCTTCGTGACTGCTGCTCTTTTCGCGGCTCCACACTCAACTCACCACCCTGTTCTTCTTCTTTGGGTTTTAACAGCAATTGGCATGCCTGAAGTTGCAATAGCGCCACCTTTGGGTCACTTCTTTCTCCTTACATCCCCTTTAATAATTTCCTCCCACCTGAACATCTCTCAAAATGCTCTTCTCATCTTCGCCCACCATTCCCAGTTCACTCAGTCCATCCACCAACACTTTCCTTTCTTCACTATATTGTGGTCAGTTCTTTTTGTCTCCTGTTGTTTTCCAGATCCTGAGAAAACTCATAATCTTTCTGGATGTTTCTCCAGTCTGTGTTCCGTTGAAGTTACTGCTCCTGATTGTTAATCTTGTTGTAACTTGCTCTTTTCTGTTATTTCCCCTCCTCCTCGGTGAGCCGACCCTCTTTTTTTACTGGAAATAGATGCCTCCCCTTGACTTCTGCTTCCCTCTCCTGTTGACAGCATTCATTTGCTTTTTTTCTGCCCTCTGACTTTAATTATTCTATTTCGTTTTCAACAGTGCTCCTCTTACCTGCTTCCTTTGCCAGTTTGTGGAACCTCTCCTTCCCTAAAACCTCCAGGTGTGCTGGGGTCCACAAAGCCCTTCCCCTACAGAATCCCCATACTTTGCACTTATCATGATCTTGGTGATGTTTTGATGCTCTTCCTTTGAAGCATGTTAAGGCTGCGAGTGAATCACTGCACATTACTGACCTCCTGATGATGTCATGATAAACCCACTGAACTGCCCTAAGTATTGCAAACAACTCAGCAGCAAATACACAAATATGTTCTGTTGTTGAGCTCAGTTTCTGGAAGGTATTACAACTGCACAACCAGTTGCATCCATTGATCCATTCAAATTGAACTCCAGTCCTTAGACCTGCTGTCTATGATAAGGTACAATTCACTTTTGTGCCTGAATCATATCCAGCTCAGTTAATGCTGATGTTGCAGCTGATCCATAACCTGCGTTTCCATAATCTATTTGATATCTCTTCAAAGCCACATAAATTTATTTCATAGATATGAAATTGGCACCACAACCGTTGTCCCAAAAGGCATCTCATTATGTTCAGGACTTTTGTACATTTATTTACTACCTTATTTACTTTCCTCCAGCTCAGCCCTTTCTAACACAGTTCCATACAATTTTTGAATTGAAGTCTCCAAAACTCTTTCTTGTGAAGAACATCACCTTCAGACAAAAACTTCAAACCAAGTTTAATTTGCCATCTATCAACATCAGTAATTACCTCCTTCATTCTCTGAACAGTGTACTAGAATTACATGACACCCCCTTATTCACTGGAATCATTTAGTTAAAATAGCATCATGATTGAGAAAAGGGTCACACTTACGCTCTGACCCTCACCTGCCGACCCTCCCGTGGAGAACTTAGGTCAGGATTCCACCTGGACTGAACCAAGCAGCAGGGGAGATCCCATTTCCTGTGGGAAAATTTAGGTGGAAATATTCGTGACCTTCACTTCACATCATGTGCAGGAATTCATTTCAACGGTTGACACACATCTGTTGAGTTGAATACATCTTAACATGATCAACAGGCATCAATATTTAATATTGCACATTATCAATACCCAATTACAGGTGGTGTCAACTGCTGACATCACTATTAGGCTCCTCAAGGATTAAAAGCAGGAAGTAAAAAACAGGTTTTTGCCCCTGGATCACATGGTTAGTTCCAAACAACTGGAAAACCAAAGCAATATACCTAAAAGGCTGTATAATTGACCACTGAACTTAAACTAATAACCTTATTGAACTCTTACAGTACTTGTTTCTGAATTTATCTGGAAATATTGACGTAAATACTCTGTACTGCAATGTTAAATGTGAACTCGAATACACGTGGGATAGCGCATAGCAGAAAGATGGAGTCCCGGCGCGAGGAAATAATATACAAGGATGTTATCGAAGGTGGAGAAAACTGAGAGGGGACAAATGGTGTGTTCGTACCTATTTTGTCACTGTATTACAGACCCACTGGGTGGTTAGCACCTACAAATGATCCGGTTCTCTGGCTCCCGGACCGCCAGATATCTCCCATTTTTCACTTCCATTTCATGAGCTCCAGATGAGGCGAAGAAGTCAGTCTCAGGTTTAATTCAGGAAGGAAGACAAACTGTTTCAAGGAGTTGCACCATCTTTTAGTCTTTTACTGGTCTTTTTCCAAAATCTTCATTAATTCAGGGCGGTTTCATTGAGATCATTTCCTGCTTTATAACCACATGTCCAGTGCACCCTCAGTCTGACATGTGGACCAGCTTTATTGGTCAGGTGGGGGTTAAACCAAAGGCTACAGGGCATCTAAGCAGTGGTCTGAACACCCAGAGGAATCCGAGATTATTTAAGACCATTGAGAAATATTTTGATCTAAAATTTATTTTCGTCATCACCCAGGTGAAGACAGGGAAGATCACATCCAAGAGCCGGACAATCAGCTTTGGTGCCCCCCCTCAAAGATTTGAGCTCTCCCCACTGCTCTTTTCCCCCACGTCTGTCAAGTTCCTGAAGTTTGCTGATGACACAATGGTCATCGGCCTAATCAGAGACAATTAGGGGTCTGCATACAGGAGTTGGAACATCTGGTCCACTGGGGTGGTCGAAACAACCTGGAGCTGAACCTACTCAAGACTTTTTAAATGATGGTGGACTTCTGCTCCCTCCACAATGCCTCAGGAGCTGCTCATTCAGTTCTAGTCATTCAGCCAGTTCTCTGCACCTCCCTGATCGTCCGTTTTGCTTCAACCACCAAACCGGACAGATACAGACTGAAAAGAGCAGTTGGGACTGCGGAGAGAGTTGTTGATCCTAAACTGCCCTGCATCCAGGACTTGTTTACCTCCAGAGTCAGGAAATGGGTAGCAAACATCACTGTTGACCAAACAAACCCTTAACACAAACACCCCCCCCCCCCCCCCTTCTCCTCCCTGGTGGGGTTACAGCAGAGCCAGGCACAAAAACAGCATCTTCCCTGCAGCCATCCCTCTGAACACCCAAACCTTTGACTCACTGTCTGACATTTCAATACTGTCAAAAAACATCCAGATTTATTCAGTACTTTAGTGACGCCATTTGCACAACTGCATCACTTTTATGTGACACTACCCCCCACCCCAACTGATGTTGAGCCACCAGTCACTTTATTTAAATGATGTTTTCATCATATTGTCCATTATGTGTAGTGTTTTTGATCAGTTGTTTTCCCTATTCTATACATCTTCAAAATGTCTATATAAATGTATACGAGATGAATATGCAGAAATAGAGTCAAATTCTTTTTATGTGCCATTATACCAAAACCAACAACAAAAAATCTGCTGCTCTGCTCGAGAGAGCTGCTCCTGGATCAAATGCAAAGGCCAAAAAAAAAGCAGTAAAAATGCTTTTCCTGCCTCTGCTAACAGGAAACACAACCGGACTGACGGGATCACGTACAGTCGGAGAAAGGGAAGCAAAATTGAATTGGATACCGGAGCAGAGGGCAGTGATTAAAAGATCGATTCTCAGATCGCCACAAACCAGCGGTTCAGCAGTTGCCCCGGCGACTGGCCTGTTAGTTAGGATGCCTTTGGGAGCTGCTCAGAGGCAGAGCTGCAGCACTGAGGACCCACCTGGTGGTTCAGCTAACGACACCTGCAGAATTCAGACCTATCTCACGATGAAACTAAGAGCTGGGTCGTTTGCTGCCAACGCAAGTGTCTGATTAATCTCTCATTTTGACCCCCAGACAGTTCAAGAAATAAAAACAGCATGTCACGACATTCTGGACAAAGATAAACCACAGTTAGGGTGATATTTGTCTAAAAACTACATACGAGAGAAAATGTGTCCTGCTCCTCCAGATCAAGCTCACTGAAAAATAATCTTGTTGTAATCATCTCTTTTGTTCAAAGAATATCGCTATAATCGCTGTTGCCTCCTGAGTTATCACAGACACATAAATCACATCTGTTTTCAGCTTGACAATATGGAACCGAGCTTTGCGAGCAAACTAGCTAACTTAAAGCACAATTACAATCCTTTTCTGATCAAAAAAACGTAAAGTATGACTAGTATGACTCTCCTCTACCTCTCCTCTCCTCTCCTCTCCTCTCCTCTCCTCTCCTCTCCTCTCCTCTCCTCTCCTCCTCTCCTCTCCTCTCCTCTCCTCTCCTCTCCTCTCCTCTCCTCTCCTCTCCTCTACCTCTCCTCTCCTCTCCTCTCCTCTCCTCTCCTCTCCTCTCCTCTCCTCTCTACCCAGCCCCCCATCAGCAGGAGGGTCCCCCTACATGAGCCTGGTCCTGCTCAAGGTTTCTTCCTGTTAAAGGGGAGTTTTTCCTTGCCACTGTTGCTTGTCTGGGGTCAGGCCCTGGGATTCTGGAAAGCGCCATGAAACAATTTTGATCGTAAAAGACGCTATATAAATAAAGATTGATTTGATTTGATTTGACTTAAAGGACATAACACTCTTTATATTGTCTCAAGGTGTGAGAGACTGCTACTTCTACTTTTCTCGACTTTGAGTTACCGTGCTGTCAGTTCTTTCTGCCCTGGGCCCAGTTAATACCCTAAATAAACATTTTATACAAAGACCTCAGAGACAAAAGAATTTCGATACCCTGCTCACCAAATTTAATTTGTTCTGGAAAAGTGTAATCCAGAATGACAGTTGTCTTTAACACGTAATAACACCTAAATTTAGAAGAAAATGCAGTTTTTTTTTAGCTACCAATGATTTAGACCAGCTGACATTCATTTAATACACAGAAATCAATTGAACTTTGACACAACCTCTTATGTTTGTCTTTATGCTGATGTGCTTAAACATCTCAGCTTTCTTAATGGTCTCTTAATTGGTTGGTATGGTACCATAATGATGAGTGTAGGACTAGTTAATAACCATCACTTAATAGAACTCCGGGAGGCTGTTCCACAGTCGGGGACCATAATAACTGAAGGCCGCTTCCCCGTGCGTTTTAGAGCTTACTTATGGAATGGTTAAAAGGCCGGTGCCGGAGGACCTCAGAGTCCGCGAGGGTTGATAGAATAAAAGCATGTCTGATAAATAAGTCGGGCCAAGACCATTAAGACATTTAAAAACTAATAAAAGAACCTTAAAATCGATCCCGAAACGCACTGTTACTGTTTCAGTCTGTTTTAGTCTTAGTACTGTTTTACTCCTTCAATTCTTAGTTCCTCCGTTTTTAGCTTTTATACCTTTTTTCCCATTTATTGTTTCAGTCCTTCAGTTTTTAGCTCCAGTGTCTCCTCATGGTGTTTCCTCATGGGGGCCTGCCAGGCTGGGAGATGTTTCCGGTCTACCGCTGGGGGTGCTGTCCCATTGTCGACCCTGGCCTGGGTGGTTAGGGGGCTCTGTGCCTTGGTGTGGAGCCTCCGGTCTGTCCGGGTCGGGGTGGCCTTTGTGGCGGTACCACCTGTGGTCACGGACCGTGACCTCCCTCGGCCTGGTGGGCCTCCAAAGGTGGCGTCTCCTTCACCTCAGGTCTCGGTGCCCAGCCATGTCTCAGCTTGTTTGTGTGTGTGGGTGTGTGTGTAAGTGTGTTGTATGCATGTGTGTGTGTGTGTCCTTTTCTTGATTCTCTTGTTCTCTTTGCTGTTTTTATCCTTTGTGAGGCACTTTGTGCTACCTAGTGTATGAAAAGTGCCATATAAATAAAGATTGAATTGAATTGAATTGAATCTCAATATTAGCTTTTGCAATATTAGTGATGGTTGCAACCAATCACATGATCTTTAAGCTACCACGGACCAACATCAGTTAGAACGCAACATGAAATCGAGCTTGAGCGTCACGTCTAAAAGTATTTCCTGACTTTATCAGGACATCATCTGACTCTGGGGTTCCCTTGTTGGACGATGAGCATGAAAATAGTATTTTGTTTTTGCTGCCTGCTTCTCTGTTATCTTATCAAATAGTTCCTTCGATTCTGACTTCAAGCACCAGTGAAAATAGGAATGAGACCCCAATCTCATCATCATAGCTGGAAAGTCCCCTCAAGTATGAATGGGATCTTGTTAGAGTTGTGTTTTCGCTACTGCATTAAATAAATCCGAACTGAAAAATGACAGATGTGCATTTTTGGAGAAGTCGTCGTACTTCTACTACGTTTATCTGTCGGCAGTCTTCTTTTCATATTTACTCCTGTGGGTTTAAAATATGCTGTCAGCCCAAATGAATTTGACAACTGAAAATTGATGTTTGGAACAACAAAGAAAGCAGGTCTAAGGTCAAAAGGTCAGAGGGTTGGATGGTGGAAATCAATGAAAATGCCTCAAGAGCACCAAGAACAGCATCCAGCTTAAAGCAGCTCTAAACCTGCGCTTTATCTGAGCGCATGAATGGCTTATTTTTGTGTCAAACATAAAAGGGCAACACGTCCTCCTTTTTCCTGTGACTCGGTCTCCATTGTATACTTCCAGAGTTAGCCACCTGGTGTCACTGTGAACTTACCGCAGCCCTGCCCCCAGATATCCACCCCCACTCCCTCTCTTCTGTCTCCCATTCTCTCTCTCTCTCCAAAGCAAAGTAATTGCCTGCAGCACATTTCAGAGTCTGATGCAGATCAAGCTCCAGCCAGTCAATCATTATTCTCCACCGCAGCACCAACGCTTCCTGGAGTCGCCGACACCGGATGTAGACGCCAGGGCGGTTGATGTCAGCGCGCGTGTTAGCAGCTGCGGTGGGTCATCATGCTTATCGTCACTCGGGGGAACCCTGACACCTAAATATGCTCACCCTGGGTGGGCGTTAGCGTGTCAGAGGTAACATATTAATCTCTCATTATTCATCCACATCTTTAATTCATAAAAGCCTGCCGGAGGTTTTGGTGGAGTCGACATTAAAAGAATCACATTCCATCGTTAATGATAATAATTTATTTATCCAGTTTGCTGCCCCCCTCTTGTTGCCGATGCTAAATCGAATGGGCGCTACATATTTGATGATGGGTCTGCCGAGTTAAGCTAAATCAAATGGGTTTCAAAACTTATAAATAATTGGATGTCAATAGCAACAGGATGCAGTTTTAATTTGCTTCTCCTCTAGCGGCCTGCCCTCCCCTGCTGTTCTGTTTTATATAACATTTCTGACAGGTTTTACTACTTTTTTGAGAATGTTCGCTGGCATCACCAGGAAAAGACATTCCATCCGACGTGAGTGTTATATAAAGGCCTTCAGGCTGATTGATGCCAGAATGAAAAGGCAAATCTTGCGTTCCCAGAGCAACGGAGAGCATTGTCGTATGTGACAAAACCTCACTGAGCTCCAACTCTTCCGGTCACCAGTAGGTGCTGGAAACTGGAGTGTGTGGGTTTGGAAAATAGTGACTCTAGAAGGAAATTTAAAAATGGGATGGAAATGGTGTTTTGTCTCATCCCCTTGCTGGCTTATTCAATTTGAATGCCATCCCCAATGTTTGTTTCCATTTTACCTAATTTGCCATTTTGCTCTCCTGTATGCTAACAGCCGGAACACCCCGCAGGCCACAGCCGGCTTCGCCTGGCTGGAAATCAGCCTGTAACCAAGAAACACAGTCAGATGAGAAGAGCAGTGTGAGGAGGAGAGTGATGTACGGGGCTGAAGGGAGGAGGTGGAGGATTGTTTTCAGATTTATAGACCGAGCTGCTGAACGCCGCTGTGAGCGAGAGCGAAGAGGTGGGGTGGGGGGAAGCAGCGAGAGGCCTAATTAGCACAGAGAGCAGAGCGTTTGCAGAGTGAGGGATTCTGATCCGGCAGCATTATCGCCCCGCCAAAACCGGCCAATCCAACCTCAAAACCAGCTGAGCCGAGCTGAGCCGATCGGCCTTTCCAGCCTGCATCATCTGAGGTCATGACCGACTTCTCCTGAATGCACAAGCACGTCGGCCCGCACGGCTGTCAGACACGCCAAAACTCCATGACCACCTGTGATGAGAGTGCAGGAAGTAACTCAAATGCAGGTCTGAATCAATACATTCCAATAGTGAGCAACAGACACCGCTTTTCTGATGATGGGTTCAGGGTCAGCTTTTGAGTCCGTACATTCCAGTTCGCTTCAATCCTTTGGTGCTTCCTCACCGTCTGTGAAGTCCTTACCCCTGTTCGTAATCTCAGACACTGCACTTAAAGGGTGAGAGCACCCTGTGTTCTGTGGTGCCACCCAAAAGTGGCGGGCTATCCTCAACGAAGGGATCGCACAATGCTGCTGCGGCTAAAAATGTCACAACAATACTGAACTTTAATTATGCCGTTTAGTCAGCCCGCTCTGCTGGAGCAACTCAGGGCAACACGCTAAGTGCATTTTCCTTTTGGCTGTCAAAGGAGTGTGCTTCTGGACGCTAAGTACCTATTTTCACCTGCTCCCTTGGTTAACAGTTATTTCATGGCTGAGTGACATTTAGCAAACTGTTACTACTGAGTTTGCATTAAAGCTTAACCTGCTCCGGTTTCTGTCGTTGCTTTAGACTTTTTTTTTTTTTTAAAGTTTTTTACTGCTTTCAAGACCTGTGGCGACGCTCCCATTCAACACGTGCTGCAGGAGCGCTCACTCCCGGCTAAGCAGAATGGCGAGCCAGCCAGGTGCTGGCTGGCAGGGCGTTTATTAGCGGGACACAAACGCGTCCTACAGTCATTTCTAATAACCCATTTCTCGCCGCTGGACGGAGCCTCGGCCAAAAAAATCTAGTCGGCACTTAACTCAGCTTTTCAGTGATTATGCTCCAGACCAAAGCGGGCAGCGGCTGTCCTGCAGTGCATCCATCTGCTGCCTGAGTCAGTGAGGCCAGGTGTGCGTGTGTTACATTTATCTGTCTAGTGCATTTATCTGTCGCCTCTAGTGCTAATCCACGCAACAATATGCACCGGCACTGGCACCGGCTCCAAAGCTTTCGTGTTGGCAAACGCTCATCCCTTATTGTGATAAAGACGCGGCGGTATTGTTCCAGAAGCAGCTGCCATCTCATCGGCCTCTCCCTGTAAACTTCACTAAATCTGGGCCCTTGGTGGCGGGTGCTGCTGCGTTTCCAGGCCTCTGGCCTCTACACTTCTACAGTCAGACTGATAACCGCCTGTGCCGACTTAATTGATTCCTTTGTGCGTCAGGTTGCATCAAATGTCACATAAAGCATCTCGAAAATATGACATGTTACTTATTAGCATCACTCTTAGCAGCATGCCTGCCTGCATCCGCAGCTTCAGGATCTCACATCTTGTAAACAACAAGCCAATTGGTGCTTATCGATAATGAAAACCCGCAGAGACGCGGTCCACCGTGTCCGCCCCCCCCACTCCCCCCTTTTCCTCCTACAGTAAACAGATCTGTGGGGCAGCGACGATGAGGAGAAATCGATGCTGTTTGTCCCGACATGCCTGTGTCTTTCATTTCCCTTTCAGAAGAGAAGCAGCATGTTTTGTCATTTCCCCCAGAATGTGAGAACCGCGGAATTTGGTGTTAAGACTTTTGGAAAGCCGGAATAAATTTGGATTTCACATTGAAAAATGCTCCATGTAATGCAACAGTATCACCAGGGTCCTCTTTTTAACTGACTACTTCATCTATTAGAAAATACTAGCAGCTGTTAACTTGATTCCCGGCTATCTTTCTACACTTCATAGAAGAAGAATTTCTATTTAAAGTTATTGGACCTTTAAAACAGCCCTTAGAGTCCCCTTTTTTCTGATTTCTGTGCTGGCTTTCGAACTAAATACCTCTACAGGGAGCCAACTGGTGTCAAAATAAGGAGCATTGCTGTTTTATTTTGCTAACAGTACACACTGGTTATCGCCTTTTCCCTCCTTTTTCAGGTACCACCTGTGTCCATCTGTAGTGATACTGGTTACCAGTAAACCTTTGCGTTGATTCTCCTGCCATTAGATTGAATCACTGTGTTGTGGGTGAACCGGGAGTGTTGTTTGCTGCACGTTAATAAGGGAACATACCAGGAGCACAAAGGATGCCAGAGACAGGAACAAACAGCATTTACAGTTGTTATCTTCAACGTGCAGAGGGGAACACATTGCTGATGTGTTTCCCCATACTTTACTGACTAGAGAGGATGCAAAACCAATATTTCTCAGCATCTGGGTAGTGGAAAAGACAACAATAGCGCCTTTCTGATAGCGCACAGACCGGTTTCTCCTGTTATCTTCTGTACACGGAGGCCTGGGAGACATCAGCTGGTCTGCCCAGATCAGAGGGGCTCCTTAATGATGCAGAATGTCATCAGGAAGGTTTGTGCTCATCATTCCATCAATGAAGGCTTTGCAAAACATACGCTGACAAAGCTGTCATCAAGGAAATTTTCATGGGTAGAGTGCAGGATTTTTAACAGGATTAGTGTCAAGATAAATCGACAGAGCTGTGACAGAGAACGGAGGCTAAGGTGGAGTCTACGTTTACCAGCCTGTAATTTTGACTAGATTTTAATTGTGATTTATATAAAGATACCCTAAATTTATTGACTATGTGCTTGAGAATCCAGCTGCTTTAAACACACATGAATTATGACTCTATTTTCGGCTGGGCTGTGTATTTATGGTGTTTTATCCCCTTAGCGCCCCAGGAAACCTCCATTTAATAGCGTCTTGTTTATTTATTACATTTGTACATTTCACTGCACATATGAATCTATCTGCCACTAATATCTATGTAAAAATGTAATCACTGCTAAATATTCGCCCTTTCACAGACATCACTCTTTTTTACTTATGAAAGAGCCTCTTTTATTTAGAAAGTAATACATCTCCTGTATCTGTTGGCTGAAGCTGGAGAGATTTTCTTTTCTTTATAATTTGGGGCTATTTACAACCTCTGAAATTGAAAATTCCATCAGTAAAATCACTTCACAAAAGTGCTGCCTGAATAGTTTTTCACTCGATGGGAGAAACCTAAATGAATCATTAGACGCTTGCTGATGGAAGTGAAAAAAAACCCCAACAAAAGCGCTAATCTTAGCGCTGACATGACTTTTCTCTTAGAGAACGTGAAACTCAATGCTCCCACTCCAACCTGACGTTCCCTAGAGGCTCCGCCTCTGCTGTACCGCTGCCGCTCTTAACCGCAGCGCGGAAAGCCTGGTGCACCGTGTCCTGCTGCTCATCTCTGCCTCTGTCCTCCCGGCTGTCCGGTCTAGTCCAGGTCGCACTGTCTGGAGAGCGGAGGCAGGCTGAAGCTGTCCGCTCGGCTCACCGTCACCGTCTGACAGCAAACCTTTGGGGTCAAACCTCACTACGCTCCCTCTCAAAGGCCTCGGCCGGCCTTGATTGATCCTACCTGGCACAATAGAGGCCAGTGGAACCGAGAGATCACTGCAACCCCCCCTCCTCACATCCGGCACAAGACTGGGGTCAGACTGCCAGAGTGAGTGTGATGGAGTGATGAAGGTGTGAGCTGGTGAGAGGTGGACACTGCTGGAGTAAGCAGCTCTTTTAGAAAATACAAATCTGTGTAGAAAGTCACTCAAAGTCATTGGCGTGATGGCTGGGACCTCACGCAGAGGGAAACAAAGCCGCCTCAGTGACAGGAAAGTGGGAAAATAAGGAGCTTTCAGTGGAATAAAGAAGAGGAATGCTCTGCACTGAGGTTGGAAGATTCAAAGATGAAATGTTATTAAGGCGTTCTGGGTAAGGTAACATTTCCAACATTTTCAGCTGTTGGCATCAGAATTTGCTAACCCGCTCCTTAACGCCCACGATTAGCTCTGGCCTCAGCCTCGTGGATCCGCGGCTGTACGTCTCAGTGAAACGGTTAATGAGTGGGATGAGTCAGCAGGGGCTGGCAGCCACTCACAAACTGGGTCCAGCTACAGTTTCTGCTGCTTCCTGAAGGAAAAAAGAAAGAACAGAACAAAAAAAAAAAACGCCGCGTTTCTGGAAGGAAAAGGACGTGGTTGCCGCGCACGCCGACACCGGTGGGATTTTCTTTTGGATTGCTTTTCAGCGTTCTGGTACAGGGAGAAACAGAGCCTTTCGTCCCGGTGTTGAAGTTTGAATTATTCAGCGCCGTTTCCAAATAATAAAAAAAAAAGTAATCGTAATACATCGCGACACATAGTGCACTGCGCTGATACCATCCGACTGGCCTCGGGGCATCCTCGAGTGCATGGATGCCAGCGGTAGAGGTGCTGCAGGTGCTCCAGGACCCCTGCTAGTCCCTGCAAAAATGGAAATAAATAAACACGTTTCTTTTCCAACCAAATGATTCAACTCCTGATGAAAGGATGACCAAATGAGGACTAGAATCCATTTTAATGGGGAAATTTGCTTGTAATTCATTATTAGCTGATTGCTCTATTCAAGATTTCATCAAAATAATCCACTCTGATGAGGTCTCTCTACAGATCGCTGTGTCCACAATGCAAAGTGACTATCGAGGATATTTGGTTTAACATGCTAGACAACATGCACACCGTTGTGTGGCAACTCTGAACAAATCAGAGAAAATACAGCAACGCAGAGGAAAGTTGGACTTGGGGAACCTTGTGACCCAAACGCTCTTTCTGCCACTGCCCTCTTCTGGTGTATCAGCGCTGTGAGACATCAGGGGGCGGCTGGAGAAGATGCTGCTGGACTCGGCAAGTCGTCTGAATCCAGCTGCCTGCCCACCTCTGACACCTGAGGGCCAGAGAGTGGCCTCAGGGCCCAACATGACAGAGAGGTACTTCGACCGAACATCTCTTAGATGAAGGATGAGGGAAAGGTCATTGGATTGTCTCCCCAGACAACAATCACAGGCAGTAAAATGGCTGCAGCTCAGTTCTGGTATCATGTGTCGAGTGAACGCATGTTGACTCAAACTGCAGCGGCAGTAAAGGTCTGTATAGTGTAAATCTTTAGCGTTGCGCACATGTTTCCAGGCAGAGCAACAGCAATGACGATCTGAATCAGGGGATGCATCATTAGAACACTGTTGCCATGGAACCTGCATTGTTCGAAGACGCCCATACAACCTTTTCATTTGCAGGAAGACAGTGAAAGTCTCACTGTGGACACACTTAAAATAGAACACGGCGGGAGAAACTTTGTTTTGGAAGAGAACCCATTCACTTAGGGCTGTATAGATTCTTTGAGTCCTCCTCCTGTGCTGCAATAACCTCAGTCTCAGCTCTGCGAATCACCCGTGTGCATCGCTATCTGCTCATTAACCAAATTATCGTTGGAATCTGTCTTTGCCTCACTGTAATTCGCCGCCCTCCTCACTGGTGGCTGGGTGCCCCGTAAGCCGCTGCTGTCAGAGCCGCTTCGCTTCCGCCTGCGTGCAAACAGAGGCAAATGACAACGCAGACCGCAAATTAGGGGCTGCGTTCGCCGCGTTCTGTGTCAGCGCGCTCAAACTGTCACAGGCTGCCGAGATCACGGCCAGCTGTGTGAATCATACAATTGGCCACGTGGTGTCTGAGGAAATATGAATTTGTTGTGCAGAATACTGTGGCGAATGATCCGATTAGGCTTCAGCGAGGTGACACGTCGACTCTAAAGTTATTGTATATCTATTGACTCTGCTGACAAATAATTCATGGTCGCTCCAGTTATGCATTCATAGCAACTGGCGCGCTATTAATGGCGATGTTTACTCTGAGCACTTACGGGGGGGTTTGATTTTCGGTTGAATGTCAAGATTTCTTTAAGCAACAGCGAGCAATTTAGTGCTGCAGTAAGTCATTAGAAATATGGATGCCAGGTCATCGCTGTCATTTCTGGGAAAGGCTGAATGGTGGCCACCAAGAACGAGAATCCTCCTCTACCTCTGCAACACTCACCTCCCGTAACAGGCGTATGGGTTAAATCTAAATATACCAAAAACAATACAATAGCTCTGACGTATAATAAACTACAGTAGCCATGTGGGGTGTTTTACATTACATGCAACATGTGTTTCATATATCACCAGTTAGCATCATTAATAAAATAGGGTGTTTGCATGGCTAATGGCATTTGGACTGTTAATTAACTCTCAGGCATGTTAAATCATGCAGCCGCTGGCATCTCGTGTCTCTTGAATATTTGATGACTTGCTTATAGATCACCCTGAGCTTCACAGTTTGATGCTTTTATCAAATGTGCACTCTGAGCTCTCAGACACCCCCGTCCTTTAAAACGGACCTCAGACAGAGGGCTGCAGAGATTGCGCCCACCAATCACGACAGCATTTTTCAATATTGACACAGCCTGGTTTATCTGTTCTGCTAACATTCCGACGGTGTTTGGACAGCGTTTTCACCACCGTAACTACAATTAAAGGTCCCCAGACGTTTGGATGCTGTTTGAGGCTTCGGTGATCCATTTAATGTTTTTCTACTCTGGGAACTGTCCAAAAATACACTAAATGTGTGGCCACAAACTGCGGACAACAATCATTGTTTCCTGTCTGGATGTAGATCAAGATGGGTGATGGAACAAAAGTGAGACCAAAATATCTCCTGGCCATCACGCAGCAGACCCCTTCAAAGAGAGCCAGTCGTTAAATATGAGGATTCAAATCCGCTGAACAGGATCAGACAGGATTCAGTCATCAAACTGGGAGGGACCTGAAACATTTGGAAAAGAAATGTTGTTGGGGAGACTGGCCTTAGGTTTGCAGAAATAAATGCATATTCATGTCAAATGACATCACAGAGTGGATAGTGGCAGCGATATTTCGGATCTCCTCGCATTGTTGGAACAGCGTTTGACATCGAGCTGCAATCAGTGTCGGGAAGTTTCACGGGATGCGATTTGAAAATGTACAACTTGGAGAGTAAATCCTGTCAGTAAATTACTAAATCAAGGGATTAAAACCAAGGTCATTGTTACTACTGACTATGCATCCAGTCAAGAGTCCAAAGTCAAGGAAATCTGATTGAAAATGGTCCAAACAAACAAACAAAACGCTCAGAATTTTGCTCACGTGGGAACTGCTTTAGATTGTCTTTTTGTTCCTGAACTCTATTTGACAGTGAGGATATATACACATATAAACATACACCTGCATGTCTACGACCCAAACCCAGCCTCACTGTCCCCAAAGCTGGCTCTCTGCTGGATGTAAACCGATCTACCTTGTTGCCTTATAAGAGCACTAAATAAACTCTGACATATTTATACACATCACGGTTTGTCAGCTTTCGATGTACCGTGTGAGCAGTAATGTGGGGATTTCTTGGGGGCTGTGAGGTTTATGGCTGAGGAAGCAGGCAAAGGAACATGCCCATGCTTTTCCTGTGTGTACGTGTACATGCAGTAACTTTATTTATCCTTATTTTGCCTGTGCGAGAGCACAAATACACATTTTTGTGCAAATGAGGGTCCTAGCATGAATCTGTATTCATGCATGGGTGCATAGATTGCATATGTAGGTTTGTGTGTGTGTGTGTGTGTGTGTGTGTGTGTGTGTGTGTGAGGCTTGTTGCTAGCCATCCAAGCAGACAGGTGTCAGCTCGTATCAACGTACCGCTCCAGTGACCAGGTGGAAACCTGGAGGAGGAAAGGTGAATCACTGGGCTGCACAGGGCAACAAAACTGCTCGGCTTAGACTACATTACCTAAACGTGCACATATACGCACACGCGCGCACACACAGACTGAGTTAACACATATCACAAAGTTAGAAAGGAACCTTTTCACACGTGTATCCCTCCACACAAACCAGAAATAGACCTATATGCTAGAAAGCCCAAATCATCAGTAAAAATGCACGCACACACACACGCACACACACACACACACACACACACACACACACATCCTCTCTCTCTCTCTGCTACCACTCTCCTCATTTCCTCACACTCTCTCTCTTTTTCTCTCCTCCACCTACCCTTACTCTCACATTGTGCCTCTGTCTTTTCCTTCCCTTATTTACATTTTTCTCTGCCGTCCCTGCTCCGACTTCCCACCGTCCCATTTTCTGGCTCCCTGCTCTTCCTTTGCCGTTGGATGCCGGAGGAAGAGACCAGTGTCGGAGAGCCTCTGATCATGGCAGTGTTAACTGCCATCGAGGGTGACGTGTGGCGGGATAAGACTCTTGTACTGGAAAACCTTGGTTGGCCTGCCTACATTCCTTTTACGTTCCCGCCTCTGTGTGTGTGTGTGTGTGTCTGTGTCTAGCCATTGTAATGGGGAGGAAATGTTACCAGCCCACTGAGCTGTGAAGGTCTGGATTCACCTTGAGCCCTGAGAGCAACTGGAAGAAAAACAGAAAAAAACTGATGGCATTGTACAAAGGAGAGCCACACAGTATTCAAAGATTGGCAGCAGAACTACATCCATCTTTATTTACTGTTTCACTGGGCCACACCTGATGTGACCCAGTCGGAACTGTAGAACAACCCGACCCTGCTAATGTTAGCGCAGCATGGACTCTTCCTGGTTGGACAGAAGTCATGTTCTGAGCTCAGATTTAGTCTAAAACTGGAAACCTTTCTTTGATCCCATCAAGTAGGTACATACGTTCAGTGATCTAGAGCAGAGACTAATAATAATCGTCTAGATTAGCGTTAAAGTCACAGATAAGCAACAGGACCCTATTTTTGTGGAAAGAATAAATTGTCCGCATAATATTTTTGACTTGAATAGCTCTCCTCTAGCCCACAGGCGTGTTTATCATGTGTTTTCTTTCTGGGTTCCAGCCCCTGGAAACTGCAACACTGGGCGCTGATCTACAATCTTCTCTCATCCTTTAGCTCAAACGTTACTCGACACTCAGCCAAAAGGCCATAAGAACAAAATGAAGTTAACTGAGGAAGAGAAACGAGGAAAAAGTCTCTTTGGTGTAACGTGGGAAATTATGACGTGTGACATTTTCAGCAACATGAATCGATATACTGCGAGATGTGTGTGACCTTCTGTTGTTGGACAGGTGAGTTCACTGGGAAGCTCACACAGATTTCTGATGGAATCACAGGGACACACAGCACAGGGGGACATGTCTGACGGCTGCTCTGTTTCTTGTTTGGAACAGGTTCACACAAGTTAGTGTAGTTTATCTGGGGTTTGACGGGTTTTCCTAGGGAAATTTCCTGATACTCCTCTCCTCTCCTCTCCTCTCCTCTCCTCTCCTCTCCTCTCCTCTCCTCTCCTCTCCTCTCCTCTCCTCTCCTCTCCTCTCCTGCCCTGCTCTTTCCTCTCCTCTCCTCTCCTCTCCTCTCCTCTCCTCTCCTCTCCTCTCCTGCTCTCTCCTCTCCTCTCCTGCTCTCTCCTCTCCTCTCCTCTCCTCTCCTCTCCTCTCCTCTCCTCTCCTCTCCTCTCCTCTCCTCTCCTCTCCTCTCCTCTCCTCTCCTCTCCTCTCCTCTCCAGCCTTGCTCTCTCCTCTCCTCTCCTCTCCTCTCCTCTCCTCTCCTCTCCTCTCCTCCCTCTCCTCTCCTCTCCTCTCCTCTCCCTCCTCTCCTCTCCTCTCCTGCCCTGCTCTTTCCTCTCCTCTCCTCTCCTCTCCTCTCCTCTCCTCTCCTCTCCTCTCCTCTCCTCTCCTCTCCTCTCCTCTCCTCTCCTCTCCTCTCCTCTCCTCTCCTCTTCTCAACAGAGATAAACAGGAAGATGTGCCAACATTCTCACTGGGCCCCAAATCAACTTAACACCTTTTGCTAATTAGCTTTACATTTTAACGCTTGTGTGTACCCAAGCAACATTTTAGGCAACAGTTGGTAATTGGCTTCAGGGTGTCTGCACACGTGTGTGTGTGTGTGTGTTGAGACATCCAGAAATGTAACAGTCAGTCTGTCAGTAGTTGCCCTGTTGTCTCAGCGTCTACGTTTGGAGCAACACGACTGGCAACGCTTCAGCACAACAGACACAAAATCTGTTTACATTAGCGATGTTGTCCTAACTTGTCAAATCCGGAGATTTTTGCAGAGGAACAATGTGGTGGGGTGGGTGCGGGGTATTGGTCTGTGTGCAGAAAAATGGAGGATGTAGCAGTTAGCTGTCATGGCGGTGAAGAGGCGAGGCCCGGGTGGCCTCAAGCGCTTCAGAACGTGACGTTAAGTCACATCCCATGAGAAAACTGACCATTCTCCCAGAGTTAGCACATGTTTGACTGTTGGATAAAGGCCTGTACTGGCTGAGTCAAAGAAACCCTTTCCCGGCATGCATTTGAATAATATATTCCATTAGGAGTAATGAAACAAGGCAACATTGCACCTAATTAAGGATTTGGGAGCACATAAAAGATTAAAACGCTCACAGACACGTGAGACCACTCTTGTTATCTTACTCAAGATTGACCTCAAACAAGCAAAAAAATAGGAGCTCAGTAATAACAGAGAATGTTTGAGCCAGCACATCAATATTTTGAAATAAGTGAAGATGGAGCAGAAGCACACAGACCCCCCCCCCCCCCACCACCACCACAAAGAAAGAGCATCACTATGCTTAATTTAGATGATAAATACCTTTTCCCACCATTCAAGCTTCACTTTCCACAGCCTCTGTGCTCTTGATACTTTGCCTGCTCACACCAGGAATGGGACCTAACAAAGATCATTAGCACATTATGGAGTGCTAAAAGCTTTGTGATGTAGAGACTGCTGGGAGGGCCAGCTGGTGAGATCCTCTTATATGAGCTAACGGCCAGACAGGAACATGCCTGGGTTAGTCGTGGCAAATGGCTGAATGGGGTGTGTGTGTGTGTGTGTGTGTGTGTGTGGGGGGGGGGGGGGGGGGGGTGAAATTAGAAGCGTAGTTTTGCATTTCCATGAAATACAACCATGCTAGCAGTGCTCAGCCTTTAGCATCTTCACAGAGGAAGCAGCTTTGTCAAAACAAGTTGGGGTTTTTGTCTTTCCGGTTAGTTGACAACTGTTACCGACGGCCATACTGCAGCCAGTCACAGGGGGTGATCAAAACCCTTCAACTTCCAGAAGCTGCCAATGCCTTTCAACGTCCTTTATGTTTAAGGGCCGTAAAGTTACACAGAAAACATGCACTACTAAAATGGAAAAAACATTTTTAAAAAAGCCTTCAAGTCTGTGATATGTTTTGTCTAAATATTTACACTGCTGTTGAAAAGCATTTATCTGCCATGACAGCTAATGGACCATAATCACATTTTTGAGCAACAATGGCATTTTTTCTAATCCCCTCTACCCGCCCAACATTTACTGAGCACTTTAACTGCCAGGGACTGGAAAAGATTCCCTTGCAGTTTAATAACACAATCATTACTACATGTGAAAATAACTTGATGCCAATTACATGCTGTGATTTTGCTTTTAGAGCCACGCTGGCAATTCGAGTGACAGCAAAACCTGAAAGTCTGTTCAGGCCCGCGAGGCCGTAACCATGGCATCAGCAGTGAAGCGAAATAAATGTACTAGTGCAGACGCTCCTCAAACATATTATAATTAGCCTTGAATTCAGTCTCCAATTTAAAAATGACCTGAAATTATTGTTGAAATATGCATGAATGGTACAAAGCTGATGTTGAGTTGACTAAATCAGAGGTAAAAGTTAATGACCACAAGGGTCAATGGTTTCTTTATTTTTCCCAGAGGAAAGTACAGGTCACCATGCTCCTGACACCATGTGGAAGTAACAAGCAGCAGAGTTTCAAAGAACTGTTGGCACATTGACGTAATATGCTGGAAAAGATGTAATCTGCAATACCATTTCTCCCATGTCCTCCACAAATTCAGAGGGTTGCCATCATTAACCACAGCACAGCAGGGAGAACATTCTTGAATCAGCACATGATAACAGCCAGACATCATCTGCGCACTTCTGCTCTCATATCTCAAATTGAAGGGTTTTTTTTTGTACTTTTGGATGACGGCACCACGTATTTGAATTTGTCGGTCGTCATGGTAACAGAAAACAATGCCCCGATTGTGTCATTGCTCATGGAAGCAGTACTGCAGTACAAGCATTACTAATAATCCCAACAAAAATGTAAAATGAAAGTTGACAAATTTCACCAATTTCCCATCGAGCAAAAACTGGGAAACTATAATGGCAACAACCACTGCAAGCTCACTGCAAAAACCCAAAAACTAAATGACTAAAGTGGTCAGTTAATGCTACCTATCAAATGTCATGAATTCTTTAACCTGGCTGATTTTTTTTATTCAAATCAGGCTTATGTCACGAAGGGGGCATGGACCTACCCCAACTGTTCTGCTCCACCAGCTCCTTATAGTCCTGCTTAAGATCTTTCAAACTTCATAGAATTTGTTTCAGCATGCGCTCTAGATTTAGCCCTGCCAGCTAATTCTGCATACATTTTGTTACCCCTCTATAGTCGGACTATTGCTTGATTGGCGTGCATAATTTATGCAACCAGACTTTCTGTCTACAACAGAGTCTGCAGTAGTCTGATCATGGGTGGAGTCGAGCCACACCTCTCCGATTTCCACTGTTGTTGGTCCACACCAGTTGGCCTTTTACATCACAATAACAACAATCCATAAAGATGTTAGCTAATGAGGTAGCAGCCACAGTTAAGAAGGATGCTAAGCTGTTCTGGACTTGTTTAATTTTACTCTTGTTTTACAGCAGTTAGCTAATTTCCAGGTCTGTAATATTGTTACGTATGCAATGTTTTGCGGCACCCTTGTGGGCTGGGGGAGCAAGGGCTTGTGGGTGTTCTGTGGTTGTTTTAATTACAGTCCATATTTGTAAGCAAGACAATGTGTACCAAAGTGATTCATTTATTCATTGTGCTTTAGCAAGATGACTAACTTGTTGCTCTTTCTCAGCCTGTATTTCAGCCGCTGCAGTTTGTTCATGCTTTGCCAGATTGTTATTGCTTCATGCCTGACTTTCCAGCACTGTCTTCATTCGGATCTGCTGGTTTCGACCCTGCCTGCCTTGGGCTATATACGCCCATGGGGTTGTCTTGGATTTTGAGATTGCCAAGCAGCATTTCCAGGCCCCCATGATACCAAGATGGCTGCCCATTCAATTCAATGAAAGTTGCTCATAGATGTAGAAGATCAAGATAGAGCTGCAGACTTCAGGTGCACACTGATTTGTCCAGTGGCCACTAGCTGTACTACAGAAAACCCTCATGTGACTCACAAAGCAGTGTTTTCAATGGGCTAGTATTGAAAAAGAGACTCTCTAAAACTGTTTACAGAACAGATACAGAATAGCGAATTAGTCATTGTCAAAAATCATTTGCAAAGTTCAGAAAAAATTGTTGCATTTGATTTTTCATGACAGTGTTCTGTATGATTAAGAATGATGTCTCAAGTACACTGGGTGAGCAAATTCAGTCCCCTACATTCCGCGTTTCCACATTATTTCCGGGTTGTGTGTCCTACTGACTACGCTCAGTAGCATCAATCAGAATAGATATGTGTTTACAAGGGAAAAATATACGATCAGAGATCAGAAACATCCATGGATACAAACAATATTGTTAGCACATTTACAGGACTGGCAGGAAACCATGGTTGCATTTACACATGCTAACTGAATCCAGCAAGGGAGGTTATACTGCGAAAAGTATGATGCATTAAAATCACTGATGATTTAGTGTTGGACGTTAATTCATGTTTAAGGGATGAGTCATCATTTCGTTGAAAGTTTCATTATCACATAAAAGAATATTGAGACATTTTACAGAGCGCTAGTGCAAAATCAAACAGACCTTTTGAGCTTTTACAAACCTCAAAAGGTGCTCAAAAGCTTTGTAAAAGCTCAAAAGCTTAGTTTTATCAAAGGATAAAACTTCACTGACTTGAAATGATAGAATTCGAAGAGGTTTTTTTATTTTTGACCACTTGTAGCGATGCCTCATTTCCAACGTTTGCCGATAGGAAACTTCCTTCTTTGTATGGTGTCTTTTTCTGCAGTACCACAACTGGCCACTGGAAAATATCGTGTGGCTGAAGTTCGCTTTGTGTTCTGTTCTTCTTCTACGTCTATTGGAATTTTGCTTCAGGTAACAGGTGATGCAATATGGGCTATATTTGTAAGAAAACAATGCCACCAACTACCTGTTATTTAATTGTATTTTACACATTGATGGGTTTGCTTTGTCTACCCCAAGGATGAAATTCATTCAGCAGTCAGGGTATGGGTGTAAGGAGGAGGGGTCGATCCCCCCCAACAAATCGCACCCAGCACACGGTCTCATGCACATGCACTCTTGTGGTCATATGTCATGAATATTTATCATTCAGTCCAGCCTGCAAAGAGGCAGAAAGGAGACACATGACCTAATGCCACAAGTCACACACATCGCCTTTGGAACTTCGATGCAGCATGAACAAGAACCTTCTTCAGATGTGACAGCGATGTCACTGCAAACGTGCAGAGAACAAAACAGGGACAATAAGATCTGGCTTTGCATGGCGGCCTCTAACAGGCCGGAAACTCAATGGCATGTGGTTGACCCAGCTGTATTCTCCACTCAGCCCAGAGGTTATCAAGCAAATATCTATATTTCTAATGTAAAGATTTGTCAGCGAGAGAAACAAGCAATGGAAATGTCAAAATTCATGGGAAAAATGTATTTTTTTGCTGGATTAGCTGAGAGAATTTTTAAACGTCTTCTGTGAGTTAGGAATACAGCGTTAACTCTATTTCTGAGCTCCCATAATTCTACATAATTCTACATAATTCATACTTTTCTGATTATGTAACCAACAGAACTATGATTTAACTGCTTTTTTAAACTGTTCCAATATTTATCATTTATATTTAGAAAGAGCTGTTCTTTTGTAGGATAATTAGGAGTAAGTTTGGATGATAGTACAATTTACTACTGAACACGTTATGTGTGTGAAAGTGAAAAAGTTTCTTTAGCTTTCAATTTGTTTTAATCTTGGGTTTGACAGGTAGTTCAAAGAAAAGGAAATTCATATTAAGATCCCTGTGGTTTTCCTCCATCTTACTTGCTAAAATCTAATTTAAGTTAGATTAAGTTAGATTCCGACCTCTGCAAATGAGACAAAACTGAAATTAACAACCCTGCCACATGTAGCACGGCCCGGAGTCCTCAAAGAGCCTCTGGAGGTTGCATCCGCCGCACAAAAGCTCTGACAAAGCACAAATACGCTGACGTTGCATCCGCAGCTGATGTATATGGATGCATTAATTTCCCGGCTGCGTCTGCAAACTACTGGCATTGCATCAGCATATTCACCCCGGCTGCGGTTAACAGCGTGATGGTGGCGACTCCGAGGTGAGGAGGGGCCTGTTGGCCCTGCACATAACATTTCTAGGACCAAGACAGATGAAAACTAAGCGGTTCTTTCTTGAATCGAGGGGAATTTAGTAACTTACTCTCAACCATTTTTAGTTTTTTCTTTTTCTTCCACTCGTTAAAGTTTGGATGCTATTATATTCTACATTGTATGACATTGTTGCGAAACAGTGGACTAAAGACAGCTACGACGGATCACTGCATGAGATAAAAGTGGAAAAGTGTTCAACCCGTGATGGAGGGTTTCTCAATCGACCTTCCTTCCATTTATCTTTGTTGCCATGGTTACAGAGAAAAAGACTATTGCTGCTTCAATTTCATTGCCTCATTATGGTTTCAGTTGAGTAGATGAAGTAAATGAACTGCCATTAAAGTTTCAAATAGGATTAAAAAAGGAGAGTCGGAAGAGGCTGAGCAATATTTATTTCAGGGCCTCTGATGAAAATTGAGTCCTGGGAAGACAAGGCGATGTCCCTAATAATTCACAAACGCATAGACGGCCATGGGCAATAAGCAAAGATGACTGGTTAATTTGTGCGTTAAAATGGCCGAATCTGGAAGAAGGAAATGCTATGAGTCAAGAGAATGAATAAGATGTCCTCCAGGCAAATATTTTCAGAAAGCTTCAGAAACTACAAGTAGAAATTTATTTTTAACTGAACCAATTACCTGTAGATGTGATTCACATTTGTGACTAAAAAAGCCGCTCCTCCCATTTTCATCAGCCGAGAAAAAATAAAATGCTCGCTCTGCCTTCAGAGGGAACAGCCTCTGAAAACCCTTCCTTTTAATGCATAATGAGTCAGGCAGCAGTTGGTCAGGGCCCGAGGACACAGATATAGAAGGAAGAGGCAGCTTGCTTACTCAAATCAATCTGTTTATCCACACTGCGAACCCAGTAACGCTAACACTTAGAGAGACGGGGAAGTAAGTTCTCCATCAACTGCGAATATCAAGCTGCTTTCTCTTGACAACAGTGATGAAAAACCAAATAGAAAAGTATTTCTCCCACAACAGAAAGGACCCCCGACACTGGAGACATCACAGTTAGCTTGTGTATATCTTGTTCCTACGACTCAGCTCGCTAACATTTAAATGCTATCATTACCTGCCCAACAGATGGTGTCAATATGCAAAAAAGGGACAGCAAATACTTCACAATCATGCTTCCTTATTTGGAGAACGTCATCTGTCCTTGCCATCGTCTGATTGTGTGTTGTTGTTGCTTTTTCTACAAAGAGTTCCAGCAACATTAAGATGTCTAGAAAGGCCTTTGATAAGCCTCTAAATTTAATCATGTGTCACTTCCTCACCCATCAAATGAGCTTTTCAGCTGAAAGCGTGGTGTTGTGTACGTCTGTGTTCATCTGATCAGAACACATTCGGCTAATCTGAGATCACATTTATTCAAATCTGGTAACACATTTCAAAAAGCAGCCATTGTTTATTTCAGCTGTGCTGGATTTGCTCGCACCTGTCTCTCTCAAAGCTGAAAGGCTTCTGTATTTATTTATTTAGATGAAGAAATTTAATTTGACTTTGTGGTGGGGAGATAATGAATTATTGTGTACAGGACTTTTCGGGGCTGTCCCAGAACCACCAGCAATAAACACAAGCTAATTCCACTTCTGTGCATCCAATGGCATCAGATGCATCTCCATCAACTGTTTTTGGGTGCGCGTACAAACAGAAAAAGAAAGCCCACATCACACATTGATGAGAGCAGGAACGAATCCATCACTGTCCTCATCCCTACAGCTTCTCTGGATAAACGTTACGGATAAAGGAACTCTCGACTCTCCCCAAAATACCCTGGATGTAACTCTTAGAGTGCAAACTTGGTGCAAAGGGAAATGCCTTGTGAGTCAATTAAAACATAACTTAAAGATAATGCAGTTAATTATACGCACAGCTGCTCTCCTCACATGATGTACAAACCACACCAGGGTTGCCGCGTCTATGAATAGGTATCAAACGTGATAACATTTGCTCATGTGCTGAAATCCCACCCAGAAATTTAATCCCACAACGTCCTACAACTATGCGTACGACTGGAACATTATGTGTTAATCGCCGATACACTCATAGTACATCTGTCGCACGCTAGACAGCCATTTGACCACATTAGCATTATGAGATGACATTTAGGAACTTGATGAGTGAGACGGAGCTGTTCTCAAAACCAGGAGAATTATCTTGTATTTTATTATCTTCAACATGTGCAGATGAGCCATGTGTTCTAAAAGGCCTCAGATGGACTCCTGTAAGACTACCGCTGCAATAGTCTGCTGTATGTCACAGCTAACCGCCATGTAACATTTATGAATAGCGTTAAATATTGAAAAGTACAAAACCACATTTGAAATATACAGCTTTTGGCACTTAAATCCAAGCCTCCCCTCTCCCTGTGGTGTGCGACATTCGCAGCAGTGTATCGCTGGAGTTTGAGCATCATGGTACGCATGGGGTAAAGTTGGGGTTTCTGGGTTTCGCTGACCCCTGAAGATTGTGGGTGAACTATAAAAACAAGTGCACTAGGATCAGCGCTAAAGAATTCTCCTGTAGACCTTTTCAGGCATCATTTCATTGCAGAAGTATTGGCAAGCAGTCCCTCCATTCAGAGAACAGAGGTCAAAGAACAGAGGTCATCGGAGCACAGGAGACCTCCAGCAACGCCATCACGAATGGAAGAATGAGGATTCTTCTGCCTGGCAGTTGAGCAGATCCCAGAACACCTTTTGCCTCTGAAGTCCAAGAGGGAGGATAGCCCTACTTTCTTGTCTCCAACTTCCCCCACCGGCTTCGGATCAGGCCAGTAATGATGTCATGTCACTGTTTGGAACACTCTTCACTCACTCTTACCTGTCAGAGGAATGTCATCGTGGCTCCGGGTGGTTTACAAGCCAGAGAAGTTCGCAGCATCTTATTGTACAGGATTTCTGTCAATGTGGTCCAGAAGCATCAGATCCAGTGTTGAGAATTTCTTCGCGAGACTACTTGCGGTGAAAACATCCCCAGATGTCACCCAAGGGCCTGTCCACGGACCTTTCTGTCGTCAAAGACCAGAAGGCCAACACGTATTGCTCTATACATTTGTACAATTCAGTTTCACGTGTCATGTTCTGCAGACAAATCGGAAGCAGGCTTTAGATGCTCATTTGATACATTTCAACAAAGTCTTGAAGACACAATACATTGCTGTATGTCTGTAAAGTCTAGAGTGCTATTCAACCCATCATTAATAGCTGAGGTAAAATGTAGTGAATGGAGGACACATGAATTAATTCCATAACATAATATATTAAACACACTCGATTTTAAACCTTCGATGCCTTCATGTAAGAGGGATTTGGTGAGCAGTGAAACAGCAGCCAAGTCCCATGAGTCAAAGGGATTTATAGGGTGTAAATAAAGCACAGCACTGCAGAACACAGCTTATGGAGCCTCAGCTCTGCTGTAAAATGCACACATCAGCCCGAGGCCACAACTTCTATTCTGTCACTGTGGGACCAACAAGGCGATGCAAGCTGCACGGGTGAATTCATCCAAGAACCTGCCAAGAGGCTGACGGCACGTGTGTTCGCTGTACTTAATTTGAAGCAAAAAAGAAATGAAGACGAGGAACAGCTGTGTTGGGTTGAGGACATACAACCTCTTTTTTGAATGGGTTGCTTCCGCTGCAACAACTTTTTCCCAACTTCAGGATTTGTCCACCTGAGTGAAGTTTTGCTGTCTGCATCCAAACACTGAGACACACTCAGACACTCTTGTCTGCGAATTAACTCGGGGTGTAGGACGTGGTGGCAGGCATATCTCTGCCATTCTCATGTCCTTGAAAGCACCTGCCTGGCTCTTTTCGAAGTCCTCCCTGCCTTTCTGCAGCACTTTTATTTATGTATGAATTAATTTACCAAATTCCTAAACACCCTCCAGCAGATGCGCTCCATCTGTGATTTGTTTCGTTTCGTACAGGATTCATGAGCCGAAAACAGCTCGAGGATCGACACATTACATCCATGACACGATGCACACACTGGATGTGCCAACTCTGCAAACACACAAGTGGTCCGCTGGTGGTGTATTTTTACACCACAGGACACGTGACAGGGCAACACTTACAGCATGGACGCCTGAGAGCTGCGCGGTCTTTCCCGAGACATATTTTTAGCCTTCGGTACAGTGTGTACTTGAAAATTCATATATGGAGATACACTTCAGTTCAGATTGAAGATGTGTTTATTTCCACTTAGCAGAAGCGAGCACAAATCTGTTAGCCGCTCTGATGTCTGTGGGTGACTTTTAATCAAATGTCAGCTATCTGCTGGGTGTGAAGTACCATCCATCTAGTCATCATCCATCCATCAGTCATCTACTGCTATGTTCCTTGACAGGCAGGAGCCTATACCAGTTAACATTGGGTGAGAGGCAGGGCTAACCCTACTCAAGTCACCAGCTGGCTGCAGGGCGACTGAACAAATAACCAGTCAAACTCACATTTACACTGTTAAGTTTCCAAATGAGTCACCAATTCATGTCTGACTTAAGCATGTCTTTGAACTGTGGGGAGATCCCAGAGAGAACCCTTGAAGACAGAGGGAAATCATGCAAACTCCACAGAAAAAGGCCCTAGATTCATGTTCAGAAGCTTTAAGGTCATGTTGGCAGCCACTACACCGACATCTTAGCAGGAAGTGCCATTCCAACAGAGTGCTCTGATCAATTCTGCTTATTTCCCCAAAGATATAGCGAAAAATACCCTGTGAAGAGAATTGTCTTTATCTTGTTACTATGTGTTCTACCATATGTTTCTGTCTTCTCTTAGAAGTACTTTAGAAATTAGGAATGGTACAATCTTTAGTAAGTGTAATAAAGGTCAGTTGACCCTTGACACAATTGTTGTTTAGATAGTTGTAATCAGCAGGAGACACTCAGACGGGAAGTGTTAAACCCCCATCGTAAAACGTGACAGAATAGTTTACTGGTGTTCCTCTGCAAGAAGGTGAACTTTGAACTGGCCATTTGGGAGACAACGGTGAACAAGGACTGTGTAAGCATCCAATGGGACTGGAAGAAGAAGACGAGGTCATCCAAGAAGAAGGACTGGATTGGACTGAATTAGCATTGATAATTTGCATCTGTGTTTCTATAAAAGATTGGGTCGGACTTCATGCCCTGGCAATGGACTCTGTTATTGTAGGGTTATGAACTGGCCCAGGGCTCTGTTGTATTTGTATCTTGAATTCATTCTATTGTTAAATACATTTTGAAATTGCCATTATTCTTCTTGAAGTCTTCATTCAAAGAACACGCGGATTGGCAGTGACACATGTGAGGTATTGCGATCCAACACCTGCTAGCATCACTTTTCAATGTTTACATATGGTTTAAAGTTAATGTGCATCCATTTGTCATTACCTGCTGTCACACCAAGTATCGCTACGCAGCAGAAGCAAAAAACTTTTCCAATTTCACGGTGGCTGTTGGCCCAAAATAGAAACTCCATCTGTACCACTAACAAGTTTACTACAAACTAGGGAGGGACAGTTTGCATTGCATTATTACTTTTTCTTTACTCCTGATATAAAAATGCAACCCGCTTTATGGGATATGAACATATATACTCAGTTCAGATTTGTTGGATTTGAGAGGATTGCTTCTGCACATGCTGCCGTCTGCTTCAAGACCTCCACCTCAACCAATTAATCAGGGAGCCAAACTTACAGGAATCCTCTCCGCAAGCTGTGATGTGAATGCTGTTCCATTCCAATTTTCAAAGTAATTTTCCTTATTAATTGAGCTGTTTAGTGCCAGAAGTTTAGGAGAAAAAGTCATAAAGAATATCTGGGTAAGACAGGTGTAATGCAGCGCAGACCCTCCCTCTCTGCGTTTGAAGCCCCTGCAGATCCGCGGATTTACGCCGTGCCGGAGAATAACAAGCATCATGAATGCTCAGCTAAGTTGGCAGGAGCAGGAGACGGGAAAATCATCTAAGAGGAAGAGAGCCCTGGGGTATGGAGGAGAACGGGGCGAGCGAATACGTTTCCTCGGCAAAACCAATTAGTAAATGATTCCCTGCACCCTGGTCTTGGAGGCTGAAAAGAGAGAAGACAGGGAATTTACAGGGAATGAGGAGTGGTTACGCAGCAACAATATGCGTGGGCGTTCGTTCCAAATATTCTGTCCATCATGTCAGGGTGGGATGTGGCTTTGCAGTTCAATCTGCTGCTTTTACTGACAGTGTAAATGCACATTATCATTTGGAAATAACCAGCTACTGTTGTCTTCAGTACTTCGGTTGTTATTTCAAAACTAGCATAAATTTGTCCTTTGATGTAGTCCAGCAGACACTGCTGTTGGTGAAAGTCTCAGTGGATCAGGGGTAATTTAGATAAAAATGAATGACAATGAAGTCAAGATGTGGTCTTCAAAATGCAGGTGACATAAAGAAGTAAAAAACCACACAAAAGCTACCAGGCCTGCTAGCTGGGTGAGTCTATTCTACAGTCTGGGCACAGGCAATTACCTGCTATGCAGGTACAATGAAATTGCATTTTATAAAGGGATGTCTTGGATTTAACCTACTTCTAGATGGATGGATGCTTTTCTAACTATTTTCCTGATAGAATAAACCTGTTGTTGGGGCTAGTTAATCACCAATGTGTTACGATACATTGTGGTAGCGGACCCGAACGCAGGCCAGGACACAGTGGTGGAGAAGTCAAGGGCTTTATTTACAGGGAAGGGGAGCACACAACAGAAACAGTCCTCCTGGACCGCATGGGGATCGGGAGGCAGCGTCCGCCCGTCCCAGGTCCATCGGCGAGTCCCCGAACCAGACGCAGTCCCCCTGGACTGCCGGGAACTCGGAACACCGGTGAGTCCTCAAACGGCTGCAGTCCTCCTGGACCGGCGAGGACTCGGGAGTCCGGTGCGACACGCTCGCCTCACGAACGTGCCCCGAGACACTGGCGACTAAGCAGTCCTCCTGGACTGCTGGCGATTAGGAGGCAGCGTCTGCTCCTCCAAGGTCCATCGGTGAGTTCCCAAACCAGACGCAGTCCCCCTGGACTGCCGGGAACTCGGAACACCGGTGAGTCCTCCAACGGCTGCAGTCCTCCTGGACCGGCGAGGACCCGGGAGTCCGGCGCGACACGCTCGCCTCACGAACGTGCCCCGAGACCCTGAGGGCAGAGGCAGTCCTCCTAGACTGCAGGGGAGCAGGAGCGGTGCTCCAGGAGACAAGGAACAGGAACAGGAGAAGCCCTCCAGGAAAACCGGAAGCTCGGGGACAGGAGTGGCCCTCCAGGGCAACAGGAACAGGAGCGGTCCTCCAGGGAAACCGGAAGCACGGGAATAGGAGCGACCCTCCAAGGCAACAGGAACACAGGAACAGGAGCCAACACCAAGGAACCCAAACAAGCTCCCAACACGAACAGACACCACACACACGAACAGACACCCCGGCACTGACAGGCAGGCACAACCTGCTTAAATAGGCAGCAAGATGTAAATTGCCTACAGGTGCGCCCACCTGCAGTGCCAGCTGCACCCAATTGTGCTCAACACCGCACCCTGCAGGCCCAAGATAGACACAACCCAGAAATCCCAACATTACCTCCCCCTCAACGGGCGCCTCCTGGCGCCCAACAAGGACCACCAAGCCGAGCACACCCAAGGCGACAGGGAAGGTTACTGTCAAGGGAGGGGAGGGGAGGGGTTGTGTCCTTAGCTCCACCGTCCTGACCCGCCGGGTCCACACTGGCCGGGGTGTTCTGTTCGTGTGTGGTGTCTGTTCGTGTTGGGAGCTTGTTTGGGTTCCTTGGTGTTGGCTCCTGTTCCTGTGTTCCTGTTGCCTTGGAGGGTCGCTCCTATTCCCGTGCTTCTGGTTTCCCTGGAGGACCGCTCCTGTTCCTGTGTTCCTGTTGCCTTGGAGGGTCGCTCCTATTCCCGTGCTTCCGGTTTCCCTGGAGGACCGCTCCTGTTCCTGTGTTCCTGTTGACCTGGAGGGCCACTCCTGTCCCCGAGCTTCCGGTTTTCCTGGAGGGCCTCTCCTGTTGCTGTTCCGTGTCTCCTGGAGGACTGCTCCTGCCCCCCTTGCAGTCTAGGAGGACTGCCTCTGCCCTCAGTGTCTCGGGGCACGTTTGTGAGGCGAGCGTGTTGCGCCGGACTCCCGAGCCCTCGCCGGTCCAGGAGGACTGCAGCCGTTTGAGGACTCACCGGTGTTCCGGGTTCCCGGCAGTCCAGGGGGACTGCGTCTGGTTTGGGAACTCGCCGATGGACCTTGGAGGGGCAGACGCTGCCTCCTAATCGCCAGCAGTCCAGGAGGACTGCTTTGTCCCCAGTGTCTCGGGGCACGTTCGTGAGGTGAGCGTGTTGCGCCGGACTCCCGAGTCCTCGCCGGTCCAGGAGGACTGCAGCATGTGGAGGACTCACCGGTGTTCCGAGTTCCCGGCAGTCCAGGGGGACTGCGTCTGGTTTGGGAACTCGCCGATGGACCTGGGACGGGCGGACGCTGCCTCCCGATCCCCATGCGGTCCAGGAGGACTGTTTCGGTTAATGTGTTCTCCCCTTCCCTGTAAATAAAGCCCTTGACTTCTCCACCACTGTGTCCTGGCCTGCGTTCGGGTCCGCTACCACAATGTATCGTAACAGAACACCCCGGCCAGTGTGGACCCGGCGGGTCAGGACGGTGGAGCTAAGGACACAACCCCTCCCCTCCCCTCCCTTGACAGTAACCTTCCCTGTCGCCTTGGGTGTGCTCGGCTTGGTGGTCCTTGTTGGGCGCCAGGAGGCGCCCGTTGAGGGGGAGGTAATGTTGGGATTTCTGGGTTGTGTCTATCTTGGGCCTGCAGGGTGCGGTGTTGAGCACAATTGGGTGCAGCTGGCACTGCAGGTGGGCGCACCTGTAGGCAATTTACATCTTGCTGCCTATTTAAGCAGGTTGTGCCTGCCTGTCAGGGCCGGGGTGTCTGTTCGTGTGTGGTGTCTGTTCGTGTTGGGAGCTTGTTTGGGTTCCTTGGTGTTGGCTCCTGTTCCTGTGTTCCTGTTGCCTTGGAGGGTCGCTCCTATTCCCGTGCTTCCGGTTTCCCTGGAGGACCGCTCCTGTTCCTGTGTTCCTGTTGCCTTGGAGGGTCGCTCCTATTCCCGTGCTTCCGGTTTCCCTGGAGGACCGCTCCTGTTCCTGTGTTCCTGTTGACCTGGAGGGCCACTCCTGTCCCCGAGCTTCCGGTTTTCCTGGAGGGCCTCTCCTGTTGCTGTTCCGTGTCTCCTGGAGGACTGCTCCTGCCCCCCTTGCAGTCTAGGAGGACTGCCTCTGCCCTCAGTGTCTCGGGGCACGTTTGTGAGGCAAGCGTGTTGCGCCGGACTCCCGAGCCCTCGCCGGTCCAGGAGGACTGCAGCCGTTTGAGGACTCACCGGTGTTCCGGGTTCCCGGCAGTCCAGGGGGACTGCGTCTGGTTTGGGAACTCGCCGATGGACCTTGGAGGGGCAGACGCTGCCTCCTAATCGCCAGCAGTCCAGGAGGACTGCTTTGTCCCCAGTGTCTCGGGGCACGTTCGTGAGGTGAGCGTGTTGCGCCGGACTCCCGAGTCCTCGCCGGTCCAGGAGGACTGCAGCGTGTGGAGGACTCACCGGTGTTCCGAGTTCCCGGCAGTCCAGGGGGACTGCGTCTGGTTTGGGAACTCGCCGATGGACCTGGGACGGGCGGACGCTGCCTCCCGATCCCCATGCGGTCCAGGAGGACTGTTTCGGTTAATGTGTTCTCCCCTTCCCTGTAAATAAAGCCCTTGACTTCTCCACCACTGTGTCCTGGCCTGCGTTCGGGTCCGCTACCACAATGTATCGTAACACAATGCTCATTTCTGTGGTTTAAGTTCATTTCAAAAGGGCGGACAATCGTATTTCATGTTTGAGGCATCAGGAGACGGAGCTCTCCTTGTCTTTACCTGACAATAAGTGATTCACCGTTGCTGGGCTGCTTCTACGTTTCGAACCTCTCTGTCAATTTAAACCATCTCTGGGATGGATAACCTGGCTGAGATGCGTTTCCTTCCAAATGAGATGACTGACAGGCAGTGTGCAGTCCAAAATGAAGGCGCTGAGAGTCTGGAGGTAGATGCATTAATACACCTGTGTAACCGCCTGAGTGAGCATATGGCCGATGCAACAGTCTTCGGGCCTTTGGATAATTTACACAACAGGTACTTTCATTGCAGTCATCTGATTGGCTGAATGTGTTTACCAGCAGTGCTAATAATACCCAGAGCAGAGCTGTCTATGCTTTATTGATTGCTACAGCAACTGTTGCAGCCACCTGGGAACTAGTTAGTGCGTTCTCACCCCTTCATTTTCAGTGTACTGCTTTGACGGAAACATTGCAACACAATCTACGCCAACCATGAAAAAACTTGGTGTTTAATTCAGAAAAAAGCTCATAAATCAAATTCAAAACCACCTCAAAGCTAACTCGATATTTTAGCATCGGTGCGAACTGATGGATGATTCCCTCGTACGTGATAGGTGCACTGGATAGAGTTTTATGCGACTTACACTTGCAGACGGTGTGAAATTAATGTCTGATTTACTAAAGCAGCTGCCGCTGTAATCACGCAGTCAGACGCCGGGACTCCCCGAGAATGCCTAATCGTATTTTGAAAGTGAAGGAGAGCCTAATGCGTAGCATGCTACACATTTCTCAAGGGTCCATCTAAAAATTTTGGGGGAAGAAAATTCCTTGAAATGTCAGGTGTAAGGATATTAAGGTAGTTTCAATAAAAGGAAAGCATGCTTGCAGCCCCCCCCCTCCCAAAAAAAGCATCTGCTATTAGCCAGAGACGACTGCAAGGAGAGAAATGACTCATACCAAACAAACCTGGTGCAATATGGCGAATAAATCCCAGCACATCTGCAACACAGCAGCATAACGGCACTGACGGGTTCAAAACTCTTCTCCACTGCTACTGCCTTATTTCCACTTGTATTAGTTATTGTTTTCCTGGACATCCTGTTAAATGTCACACTGTTACACAAAGATGAGGGAGTGAAAGAGCATCGCGGCGCTGACCCCACGTTTCCACCTGTAAATCACCACTTTTGCCAGCATTTTACACCTACTGCTCTGATTGCTCACAGACTGCTTTTTTGTGCATCCAACATGCCTCCTGTATGATTCTGCTGACACAGCGGAGAAATCTGCAGAAGCCTGCGAGCATTGAGTCACGTGGAGCCGCACCTCTTATTAACAGCCCTGAGCTCTGAAAATGAACACTGGTATCGAAGCCATTTAAGTAAACAAGGTTCTCTGGATGAAATTCCCGCTTGATGGCCTTGCCAAGAAGCACTTAGAAATGTTTTCTTTTGACAGCAACACAGAAGCAATTAGACGGCAACCGAGATGTACGTGCGTGGTGACAGAATTGTCGGCCGCGCTGATGAACAAATCTTCGCCCAGAGTTGGGTGATAATGTGAAAAGCCAGTCACGCAGCGAACGATCGGCCGTCATCTGTCAGCCTACAGATTAAAGATGTATTTTCACAGCAGGATCGCAGCTGGCTGCAGGTGCACCTTTGATAATTGAGTGTAAGTACACATTGCAGGACAGGAGATTGCTTCAGCTTTGAGGACGATCTTCGTGAAGCTCAAGTCTTGTTGCTCCAGATTGAGAACAACTTCATGCTAGAACACTCCCACCTCCATGTCTGACTGCAGCTACTGGAGGTTAAAGGTCGCACCATCGGTCCTCCATACTTTTCAACCTTTGTTTTATTCCACAGCAGAACTTCCTTCCCAGAGTTTCCCTGCATGTTCAGCAGTGGAAGATTCTAAATCACATGTTTTTTTTCCCAGCGTGTTGGCTTCCGAAGAAGAAAACACCACCACAAGGTCCTCCTTAATAAACAAGCTTGCATTTTGTTTTTGTATTTTTGCGCTCGACTCCTGGAGCAGCAACTGTTGGCCTGTGCCTCCTTCTACACTAGAAGACTTAATCGTGGGAGCTAAAAGTGCTCTGTGTGCCTAACATCGACTGCTCAAATACAGGGTTGCAGAGTACTCTTTTAAACCACACTAATAATGTGTGTAAAAGCATTTGAACTGCAAATCAAACAATGACAGAAAAGGAGATGGAAAAGTTGCTCTGAATCCTACTATCTTGTCCAGCACAGCCAGCGGCAAAGGCTGCTGATTCGATAGTATTCCAAAATGCTGGAGTCTGTCCCTGGCTGCTGCGGAGGTTCCCCGTGGGTCAGGCACTTCTCGCGCTTCTCAGCGGAGCTGCTCAGTGGCCGGCAGTACAAGTCTGGGGTTGTAGCCTCCAACTCCCGCGCGAGAAATCCGTGCAAGCGAAGCAAGCCCGGTCAGGCAAAAGTGGCATTTCGGAGAGTTTGTTTTGCTCCAAGGAGGGGAGTCATTTTGTAGACTGGTTCCCATTTGGAGTCTTTTTTTTTTTTGCAATAATAAAAATAATTGTGGATATTTCAGAAGGCGGGGAAGGAAAGTAGGTTATGTTTGCATAATAAATATGGAAGGAAGCCTCAAAATTTGCCAGTTTTTTTTATTTAAGCCCTTATAAAATCCTATAAATGTGACCTATATTCTGAGTTTAGTGGTTCCCAGTTGTGCAACATCATCTTTTTAGTTTTCTCCCTCTGTTCCATCCTCCAGTGTTTACTATCGCTTTTCTGGAGAAGACTGACGCTCTGCCACTTGTTGGTCCGATTTGCTAGGAGGAAGCAGCAGCGGCACAGAAGAACAAGGCAAATGAAAAGTGAAAAAGATAGAGAAGAAAGTGAGGGGTGGGGGTGGTAAATAGATAAGAATGAGATATTTTGAATCAACTGGGGAGACTTATGGGCTATTTTTAGGCTCCAGTTGTGTGAGTCACCGTGAAAACAGTGTGGAGAAGGGCCGTTGGTGAACGGTGGGGGATTGCAACGCGTCGTCTCCGCCACACAGCGAGGCTTTGAAGATCATCTCTCCGGCAGATGAACACGTATTAAATATGTACACCAGTCTAGCTCATAATGCGGCAGTGCAACCGTTTTAGCATAAAGCTCCATGGAAAATTCTTCTTAATTGAAGCAGCCTTGATCTGCACGTCAGCGAGAAGATGGTCGGCGGTATTACTGTTTACTCATCATTTACTTTCTCTCCACACAAGAGCAAATGTATAATACATGTGCAGAATGTCCATATGTTGGCTTTAATCCACTAAGCATGCTTTAACGTGGTGTTGTTTAAGTGTGCCGCGATTACAAGTCAATGTAATCAGGAATAAACTGACATCAATGCAGAAGGGGGGGCTGGACTGCGGCAGATCTTAGGCTCAGACTGTTGACAATTGGCAGATAAAAACCTGCACTTGGAAAGAAATGCCAAAAGTTACACAGCACACAATACTGCATACAAAGAACTTATTTTCCAACTTTCCTTCAGTGCAAGTTGAGGTAATCTCAGAGCAAATCTCTGTTTGAGTGATCCCCCCCCCCACCAATTCATATCATGAAAAATATATCTGTCTCGCCCCTCTGGAAATAAAATGAAAACCGTCTGAAAATATCCTCGGATGGACAGTAGTCTCCTGGGAAGAAATCTCTGGTCCATGAGAGGGAGATCGAACGCTGATTGGAAGCAGCAGGGGTGCTTTGTTTGTAACAGCAGCTGCCAAAACAACGGCGAGTGGCTGAAGTTTCTCCTCCAAATAAATCGTCGCCAGGGAGCCCAGTTAACCAATTAGTCATGCAAGCAGAGTGGCTTTAAGGATGAGGTGCAGGCTTTTTATTAGGTTGGTAGTCCGATCAATGGGCCACTTACAGGAACGAGGCTCAACCTTTTACAGATTGCTCCATTACTTGGAAATAAATAAATAAAGGGATCAGAAGTACATTAGAAATGATCTCGCTTTGGTTTTAGATCCCTCACCTTTAGATGAGTGGAACCACAGCACGCGGCCTTAACTGACAAATATTTTATGATGTTGTTGTGTTCCTCTCTTCTCTTTTGAGGCAGGGCGGTGCGGGAGCCTTTTTGTGTGGACTGTGCATGTTCAACTTGCTTTTTGTGACATCTGAAGGGGCGAGAATGCAAATCAAAGCCTCAATGCTCGCCTGTTGCAAGAGTGGCAAACAGGCCACTGTTGTTGCTGGGAAACAAAATGGATTTTTTCCCACGACTCGAGGGGTTTGGTTGATGCCAGAGGACGAGCTCTCGCGACCTGAAAACACTTGCCGCTCTAGTCGACACTTCTGTTGCCTTTTGCGCCAGGTTCAGCCTGATGTTTCCGAGGTTTTGCGGGACTCGTTTTTCCTCTTCCTCAGTTTTTACCAAATGATCGGAGACCCCATTTGAACTCTGTCCCTTTTCTGACTCATTGTCTCACGAGCAGAGCCGAGGATCCTCGTGTCATTTACACCTGCCCTCATTTCTGCTCTCTGCCCTCCCCCTCCATCGCTCGCTTTCTTCATTTTTCCTCACAGTCCCGGATTGTATTTCAAGGCACGTTGGGGTCATTGTGTTGTCAAAACCCTTGAAGTTCATTTTGCACAAAGGAGAATGCAATCTCATTGGAGGAGGTGATGTGTGCCAGAGCGGATGATGGAGAGCGAGCGCGGAGTGGGCGGATGGTTCTGAAGGTGTGGGGGTGGGGGTCGGCGATGATGCAAGCGGCTCAATCCACGACTGAAGACGTTCAACATGCATGTGTGTGATCTTTAGCAGGATCTGAGGCCTGTTTTAAAATAAAAAAAACAGAAAAAAAACTGATGCAAGATCTACGCCATAAAAATCATCAAAATAACATTAAAAAAACTTTTTTCTAACGACCAGCAGTATCCTGGGTGATGAATGGGTCAGAACCACAGGCCAATTTTGACTGCAGCGCTGACCAAACACTATAAACTCTTTCAATTGCATGACTCACATTTCAGGAAAGCGACTCCTGTGGTTCCAATCAAATCAGGAAATAAGCACTCCAAGTGCTGCTATGGCCTCACTTCACATAGCAGCAGATTTCCAATCAATGCCAGTCCCATCACCAGGGCAACACATGTTAACATAGATTAGCATCTAAGCTGTTGACGGCACAGGTCAGGTAAACTACGGAGACATGTCGAATGTCTGTGGTACCACTGTGGAAACCAGGCAGAAATCTGGAATCAGCGTCTAAAAGTTAATGTGACAAATTTCTGTCAGTTACTGCCAAAAATAACCCCCAAAAGAAACTCCTACTGAACCTAAAACTGAATATTACCTTTGAAGGGTCCACATTACCTTTTTATTTGCCAGTGAAGGAAAATGTAGCACGACTCTCACACTTGGGCAGATTACTCAGCCTCCCACCTTTCACCGAGGCAACATGAATAATTCAGGGCGTCATTAACCTGAGCAGTTTGCTCACAGCACCTTCCCTCCTGTGTTTTCAAAAAGCTCTATTTGTGGAGCTCCGACGCGCACATCTGACTGCATTTCAGCAGCCTTCTCTCTCGGACAGCAGCTGCACGCGTCCGCCTCACCGATGATGTTGTGGCCGTGAGTCTGGCGTGAGCAATATTACAAACCAGAAGAACGAGGGGTTTGAAAATCAGTTTTTCTTTCAAGCTGGTATCCCGCAGCATTAATCTGAGGCCTGCAGAGCTTATAAACAATGTCCATGCTTTATTTTAATCAAACGCTCACACACTGAGGAAAATACACATATTGTGACAAAGTTTCACACCTTTGAAGAAGCTCTGCTAGGCCCTCTCCCACGAAAATGTATGCACAAAATATTGATGAATGTCCCCGCACCGACAGGAACGACACCCTATAAATCAGGAAATGTCTGAAAGCGATAGAAATCGCTGTGTCATCTCTGAAATTATATTTTATCCGGCCCTGACATATGCTTAATGTGCAGTTTCAAGATAAGGGAGCCCATTAGGTTCTAATGAATATATATGAGATGGAGCAGACATGAAACCGCACGGCCTTTTCCAAGTTATGCACAAACACGCTTGCATGTCTTTATGATGCTCTAATGACGAGGCGCCTGTTTACGATGAAATTTGTCTTCCACATCGACGTAATGAGCAGCTCCTGCCACTTTGGCAAAATTTGTGTTGCTAATTCCGCTATCTTTAGGCGAACCATACAGGAGACAATGTCAGCGAAACGTCAGGATAATGAGGTCATACGAGCGGGCAAAGGTCAGTCCAACAGCAAATCTGGGTTCTGCTTTCACACATTAGAGAGCAACGGACGCGGCTCGTTTCCTGTCGGACAGGTACGTGCTGGCAGCTGGTCTAATTAGCCTGCTGAATGCCAGGACTTCTATGACAAATGCTTCGGCAACGGCCAGCAAGGCTCTCCTTGTAATGTGGTGTGGAAGATTTTGTCCAAAAAAACACTCTGGGTACGTTTTGAAATGAAAAGCCACAAATCACTCATCAGTTTAGTTTACATTGCGCAATATGGAGACAGAAAAACTACAGTACAGGTGTACACTAGAAAAGTGCCTCCCCGGAGGGAAAGTTCAGACAGCATATAAACTGCAGTGAGCTTTCCTAAAAAGGTGACATTCCCAGCCAGATTAGGGAACTATTTCTGTCTGGTTGCCAAGCATGCAGTGTCTCTATTCAGATGTCTTCGCAGGCTCCCAGCTCCTGCTGACCATTGCATGTTTCCCAGTAACTGAGCCTTTTGACGTCAACAGTCTTTTTAAATTGCCAGGCGCTTGTTGTTAATAAACTAAATATGGTCCTAGAAGTTGGAGAATTCCTTATCATTGGGTTTTAGGAGGAATGCTACAGTCTGATCAGCTTCTTTTTCTGAACCAAAGCAGAAGGAAGTTGTGTGTTTTAGCTAGCTTGTGCTAGCATAAAAACGAAAGGGAAGAGATGACTTGACCTCAATAATGCTGATGTCAAACTGATATCTAACCTGCCATCCCTATAATTCCAGCATTTCTTCATTTCTGAATGAATAAGGCTATTATCTAGATAACTAGTCATTAGATGTTAACAACTTTGTTCTCTATCACTTCATTCTTATTAAAAGCAAAACTACTCTACTCAAAGAGAATATCAGGATGATACATACCAAAGTCTAGGTGAGTGAAAAAAACATGCAGGAGTGGAGACAGCGCGAGGTGAAATACTCACAATTATGTAAGAGTGGTTAAAAAGCTTGTGATCTAAAAAATTTAAGCTGCGGCAGAAAGCACTTAGTGGGTCCAGTGGGGAGAACATCTGACTGGGATGTGACCTGCTGACCCTGTTGGCACAACCCTACCGCAGCTTATCCGGGGTTTAGGAGCTGTAGGTGCCATAAAGAAGTGTGTACACCTATTTACTCATGTATAGGCTGTGACTGCAATCACAAAGGGGCCTCAACAGGGTTGGGGCCCCTTTGGAACTGACATGATGACTTCCTGCCAGTATGAGCAGTAGAAAAAGAGGATGCACCAGGGATAATGCCCCTTGGCCCCTTAAATGTGCCTAATTCAGAAAATTAAATGTGTCTAATTCAGAAAACGCGTGAGTCAAACAAATAACATTGCCCCTGTGATGCTGTGGCTTGGTCGTTGCTTCCTGGGACGTCACATGATGTTGATGTCCACCTGGTCATGTGAAGATAGTCTTTCCTTATTTTTGAGTGAAGCAAGAACTGTCATAAACTGTCTTCTTCTTTCTTAATCTGATGGATTTAGAAGCTCCTTCTTATTGATTCCAAATGACAGCATTGCTTTCAAAAGGCATCAAACTGAAGAACATGTTGGCAGAGGCACCATGGAATCTTCATGTATGACATTTTATTAGTTTGGTTTAAGGTGCCAGTTATGTTGAGCATGAGGACAAACATGACACGAGAAAAGAAAATAACTGAGCAATGTAAAGCAAATGATTACATTGATGGTAAGTCTATATTTATTTATCTATTTAAATTCCACAGAACATCCACAGAATGACTGTTGGAGTTTGGCATCAGGAGAACGAGTCCCACCTCTTTATTATGTGCACCTTAGACAGGGGAGAAAGAAAAGTGTTCTGCTTCTGACGAGCGGAGCTTGTGTGTCTGAGCACACTGAGGACCACTGAGCCACATCAGATGGGCACGCTGTGGCCACACACCAGTATCACTTGTTCAAAACCTTGGATCATAGCAAGTTACATGGCTTATTAAAAGAATCAAATGACAGCAGCACATAAAATGAAAAAGACAAAAATCTTGTTGTTCATGAGATGTGTACTATGTTATGTTTGAGAGTCCTGCTTTAACCATAGGAAGAGTCACTCATGTTTCACCGCTTGTTCTTCTATTTGCACACACTCCGGCAGCCATTCCATCTTAAAAGAACCGCATTTCTTTTTTACTTTGGCTTGATAAGTGGATGTGTCTCTGTCCGTTCGTTTCGCCATGATAAGGGATTAGCATTTGCATCTCTTAACTCCGCTGCACTATTGTTAGCTAGCTAACGTGCACGGCGAGTAAAGGCAGGGCACATACGCAAACACTGTGATTGGCTGCGTAGCGTTAGTGAACTGTATCGGATTATTGGCTGGACACCTGTCGCTCATTGAGTTGCGAAATGGTACAGAAAACAATATTACTGGTCTAATTAACTAGATCAGTTCTAAAATTAGATATGAATTAATACGTTTCTGTTTAATTTTATTTTGTGCGCTGCATAGATTTTCTTGTGCGCTGAGTATGTGCAAGCAGTGCGCGATTTCGCAAGCACGCAGTTTAGAGGGAACATTGCCGAAGGCCCGAAGTTCAGGTCAAGTCAGTTGTCTTGAAGACATTATTAGAGGATTTGATTTAAAAGGAAATATGAAAGGATCTGGGATCTAAAAAAAGAGCGATGGATTCAGGCGGGGAGAAGGGCAACGCTCCAAAAATAAAGGGCAGCAGATGCCTGCTGGGGCAGCGGCACAAATCCTCTTAAGATGAGAAAACGTTTAATTATAAACCTGCAGATCATAACTAGCAGAGCTCTGGCATTTAAAATCACACGGGGAACTAAGAACTAACACTTCAAGGCTGTGCACGATGGTCTACCACTGCTGCAACCAATTAATAATCGCAATCATCTGACAAGTAAAACCTGTGTCTGCTTATGCTATGCTAGTTAGGATTAGCATGATGCAATAACATTGTTCTTGTAGTGGTGCAGAATAAAAGGGCTGGTTCCAATAATTGTGCCTAGATCACGCATTCATTCGTGCCCTTTTGATCTATTTGAAATGTTATACAAAAGTTATAAAACCCTCGATAAATTATTGAGCTGAGGTGACGGAATGTCGAAATTCTTTAATTCATAAACTGCAGATGAACTTTGCGACATAATCTCCAACCTCTCCAGCAGGCATTGGTCTGCTGGTCTCTGCTGGAAAAGCATCGTCATTAATGGGCTCCCAATTGTTCCAGTAATACTGGTCTCTGATTTATAATAAATAATAAAGGTACAACAGTAGTTAGGTTCAGCTCTCTTTGTTGGGAAATCCCAGCATGCTAACCAGTTAATATCATCATGCTTAGCAGCATAAATGTTGCCAGTCCAGCCCCGCAAGACTTAAGCACAAATGTCATCAGCATCTTATTAACGCGCTAAACGTGCCAGTTAGCCACATTTTATTAAAATGTGAACTAAATCTGTGTGCCGTGACGCGGAGCGGCACCAAGCTCCGCAGGCAGCGCTGCTCATTATATCTGGATGCAGCGCGGTGCGCTTTTGAACACCTCGCTAATGTTTGCTTGTCAAGCCGAACTGCGGGGCAGAGCTGCTCAGATCTGCCGCGAAAGTCTCCGATGTGAAAGCTGCTGTCTGAACTTTGAACGTATGCGGCGCCGTAAATGCGTTCAGGGACGCAGCAGGAAGAGTGTGGCGGTGCTAATAGATAATAGGTGGTGCTGTGTTTTAGTTTGGAGGGTAAAATCATCACAGTTCAACTTAATGCTAAATTAAATTCATCTTCCTTTCCAGACCGGCAATAAACTCCATTTATTTAGACCGACTGTGCAAACCAGTGATAATAACCCGTCGATATATGACTTCCTGATACTACAAAATGTTACGGCTGGAGAAATAACAAATCCTAAACTGTCCTGACAAACATTGCGTAATCCCCAGTTTGACAGTGATGAGCAACATGATCATAAACACAGATGCTGCCATAACTGCGGGAACAAGGACTGCGTCCTACCTGCTGCCCCACAAAGAACATTCCCACCTGTTGAAAAGGTTGACGGTGCCATCGCAGCTGCTCTCCAGACATCCAGCGATTCCTTCGTGACCACAGTCCTGCGGGAAGAATGACAGTTGTTCATTTAAACTCTAAAAATAGGAGAACAACAAAGCTTGTGTTTGGGGACACGACAGCAGAGCCTGGATTTCATGGTGACGTATCATTGATAATCAAGTCAACAGCGCAATTATGGTCAACTCGCTACTCAGAAAACGCCTGAAGAAGCTGGAAATACATATACATTTAAAGATATGGAAATGCTGCCTCTACAGTCCAGCTGAGCGCCACAGCTTTTGTCGGTAATCCTTGGGCCGAATTGCTTGCTGGTGTCGCGATAAATAAGCAATTAAAGGAAGAACGCCAAACACAGAGTGCAGCATTTAATTGGAATCAGTAAGTAATGCGGAGGTTGAGTTTGTTGTGAAAGATCCGCTGGAAATTGCTGCTAATGCTTCAGAGTGTTGCTGTTTTCGTCGCCTGGTGGAGGAACTTTTGCTCTACATGAACCATCAGAGGTGTTAAAAGTGCAACAATTGCTCAATAACCTGCGTCCCTGTGGCCTTTATCTAGACACTCACCCTTTGTTCTTGCTTTTAGCATTCAAGAGAAGAGCTAAAGGAGGCCTAACATATCTTCCCGTGCTATGAAAAGATTACAGAAGCTTCCACAAGTACAGATTCTTTGCTTCATGTTGCTACAACGACTAGCGATACCCCGGGGTAAAAAACAGGAAGGGGTCTTAACACGAGCTCGAGGTCATCTAAAAGCAGCCATCGTTATGAGTTTCCCAACCACCAAATGATGTACCGTTGTAATGATCACCAGACAAACTGCTGCGCCCCCCCAAAAAAGCAGTTTTGAAAAGCTCTGAAGTACATTTTGCAGAAACCGTGGAGCAGCAGAGGTGCAATAGGGCAGAAAGAGGCAGCAGCTGTACCAGAACGTGTTCCTCTCGACTTTAATCTGCAGAGAGGAAAGCTGAGCCTTTACTGGGGCACACGCAGCAACGTTGCTAACATAGAATAATATAGCCGTGCGCTAACACCGGCTCGCGCAGAACTAGCGAAATTAGCTTTGAATCTTACTGTTGTGACACTTTAGATGTTTTGGCCCTGTGTAACCTTATAAATGATCTAATATATGTCTCAAAGGAACTTTATCCCCATCTATAAACAATGCTGGGTACTGGGCCAGAGAACCCACCTATTTTTTTCCGGCAAATCATCACTTTCTTTCTGCAGTATCAATATTTAAGTTATCAACTTTGTGCACTGACGCACAGGATTAATTGATTGGGAACAGCGCGTCCACAGAGAAATCATAAATAAATGCCAGTCTGCACATTCAGCAGCAGTTTCTCTGCCGCGTTGGACACAAACGGTCAAATGTGCAACGCATCCAATTAAATTTGATCAAATGAAACGGAGGCCTGATAGGAAGGCGTCCGTCGTAGGCAGGGCACGGCGGCTGCGCCCACATCAAACGGCCAACGCTGATTCTCCTGCCCTGTTCTCTACCATCTAGTGCAGAAATGTTGGTTTTTGTTTATGATTAATGGACCGTAATGCACACGTGGCGTCACGGCGGTTTTTAAGAGACGTCTGACACACCTGCGTCATTAGTCACCGAGGTTTTAAAAGCTTGGGAATGGCTCAGCGCTCCCTTGTGATTCCTCCGAGACACTGTTACAACTAATCCAAGTTAAATGGGGCTTTGTAAAAAACACTCTGCTCTCTCTATGAAAAGCGATGGGGAGAAAATCTTTGAAGAAAGATTTTAAGGACATATGAGACCAAGAAAGGAGAGAGGGACTCTTCCTGTCTGTGTAAACAACAGGACTCCCTTTTAAGCAGAGGTTCCTGTCGGACAGTTTCTAGACAGCAAACAGTCCTCAGAGAGGATTTGGTGTCTTCCTGACCTCTGCTCAGTCCCATCTGTTTCCTTTTCAGCCTGATCTGACTGTTTTATCATCTTCCACCCATCCAAAACCTTTCAGAGCAACAGAAACCAACCCTGCAGAGCCGACCCCCCCACGAGTCTGAGCTTCAGGTGTTACAAGACTTTGTGCTCAGTCAGTCTGTCTTTTGGGGTGTTTTTTGTTTTATTATTATTTTAAATAAGGCAACATGAGATGACACAATCAAAGCTTCATTCAAATTGATGTCACCCAGTCCTTTCTTCAGACTTATTTGTGCTCATGTGACTGGGTTGCCAGATCTGAAGCACATAGGTTTAGGGTTAGCTCTCAATAATCGCTACGCAGGCACCATCATGCGAACTTCCGGAGTCAATACCTTGAAATATGTACTTTCCACCGCCGCTGCCCAGAACTAATGCGTTGAGAGGTACCTAGCTGAAGTCTACACAAGTCATGTCAGACGCATACGTTATAAAAGGGGCACATTTTTCAGTCTGGTGACCTTTAATTCCATTATCAGGAGCTTCTATACAGCTCCTTCATTCACTCTCTGTCACTTCATTCAGATTAAGTCTCATGTTCATACATTTGGAAGATGTCAGAGGAGCTCAGGTTGAGTCAGAGGAGAAAACCAGACACTGAAAGGCCGACTATTGGTTTTAAAGAGAGGATTTATTGTTGAGAGGTTTGAAAAGGTGCCTCCTTATTGGCATGTCATAAAAAGGACAAAAAGTGGATTAGACTGCATGGTGACCGTCTCAGAGTCCACTTCAAGGCGTTGCTTTTGTCTCAGCAGCAATTATGGTTCTCTGTCTGGGAATTAGGGTTCCTTTAAGGTAACATATTGTTCTTATTCATGGTAACAATCTGCTAATCTCACATGTTGAGGTACAGATGTGACGTATTGTGCTGTAGCCTCGTTTCATGGACTACAAAGGGGACTTGATCGTGGAATTGATTGGATGCTGCGCCAAAACCGCTGACAGCCTGCGCACACTGAGGAGCCTTAAACCAACTCCTGCGACCACGCGCTGAAGTGCTAATTATCAAGTGTCGCTTTAATTTCCTCTACAAAGAAGGCGCGCCGTTGTCTACTCAAGGATGTCAGATACCAAAGCTTTGTGGATGTGGAGCTTTTTCTGGTCAATCAATTATCTTTAGAGTTATTAGAAAGATGGAGGGGGTAAAGGGGTGATAACGGTGGTGGTGGGCTTCTGTGAAACACTGAGAAATCGATCGCTTTGGTCCTTTTCATTAGAGGAAACCCGCACTGATGCTCATCTCACCTCCTCATTGATATCTTTTGAAGACTTGAAAGAGTGAAATTACACCAGCACGTATGAGAGCATCCGTTACTAATGACGCTCATCAAGATCGGCGACGATCTCGCTTTTTGTTGAACGGAGCAAAGGTTGTGTTATACCGCCTTCTATTTGATGAAATTACATGATTGCATTGAGTACGGTAACCACCAAGTGTTGGCTTGGGTCAGGAAGGAAGTCATGACGGGACTCTTTACTTTTGTTCACGTTTCTATTTCTATTCAAATAAATCTTTTAAATATAGCTGGCTAGCACCGACATTTTAACATTCAAAAGTCAGCCAAGATCTTAATTAGAAGGCATTAGCATGCTAGCATGGAGGCACAGAAGTGCAGGCGTGATCAGTGTCAGGCTAATTTGCTGTGATACTGGGTCCACTCATGTAAATATTTATGTAAAGCTTAAAGAACTGCATGACTTTTCTCTGAGGCCTGTATGGAGGGAGGGGAAATTCAGTCCGTCTGAAAGTGAACGGATACATTTGGCACTTGGTTGCTTTATAATGAGATCACACAAGCTGAGGTGATGGAGGGCTGCCAGACACACAGCCACCTACTGACTGACAAACAGAGAAGGGCATTATGGGATTGTCAGTGGATGGTCTGTCATGGCAATATTATGATAATGCTTTATTCCATTCAATCATCTGAACAATATGCTTAAAAAAAGAAGTCAAATCGATGAAAAGACTCAGTGCTGGAGGTTTATGGATTGTCTGAAAACACACTGCAGGACATGATTGGACTTCACAGCTGCTAGAAGTGAGAAAACGCCGCCACCGATGGCAACATTAGTAACACAGATGAACCAAAACACACAGCTGTGGCGTGCAGAGCGGCTGAATGAAGATGATCCTGAAACAACAACTGAAAGGAGACTGGGACAATCAAATACACCAATCACTGTTCATCCACTCATCCGCGCTGCTTGATATTTTTAGATCCCTCTCGAGTACAACGTCATGGAAATATTCACATGCACTTTCGGGTTGAAAAACACAGATCAGTACCTGTGACTTGTACGAACAAAGCCTGAGATGCCTCCTTGGAGGTGTGAAAAGCCCTCAGGTTGCCCTGCCCGTCATGTTTATTTTCCCTACCTTTGTACACTTCTTCGGTCACTTTTTTCGCACTTGTCTGGCTGGTGTCACAGGCGTAACTTTCTCTTGGTGGAGAGCTCTGCTGTGACGCAGCAACATCACATGATTGGACTTCACAGCTGCTAGAAGTGAGTAAACGGCATCACTGACGGGGGGCGTCAGCAGTCAGAACTGCCCCGTTTCAATAAAAGACCAAACGCCCAACATGAATTTTCAAAGTGTTGTTTAGTGTTGATGTGCATGTTGCACAGATGTGTATCGGATATTAAAGGAAATACAGAACAAAAAACCTTTGCATGGACTTTCTCATGTGTACATGTGTTTGATATAAGATATGACTAAATTAATGGACATTGGATACCTGGCTACTTAGAAATGCCGTCAAAACCATCTTTTATGGAAGTTTGATGAGGCAGACTCTCGCCGTGGGCCAGTTCTGCTTCATTTAGGTCCAGTTTGTGCACCTTAGTCAACAACATAAGTGGATATTCAGAATGTTTTCTATTACTGGCTGTCATATTTACAGACCCCATGCTGTGCACGCATTCTCAATAGGTATGGAATGTTTGTAGACAATGATGGGGTCTATTACGTGCACTTATTGCGTGCTGATTTCAGTTTGTGGTGATCTGATGAGTCTGGAAAGCAACACACAGCTGACAGAGATAATTACCCAGACGATTCAGTTACACTGCTGCACATGGTGCTAACGGTCTTACGCACTGCACAAAGTTAATTTTCCTCTGGGCATCCATCTCATTTATCATCCTGTTTTCATCACGAAGTCGTCACCGCAAGATCATTTTTACATCATTTTAACCGTTAACGGGTTTATCACTTTATTGAATTCAGATACGAAACTTTAGAGGGGAAAAAACTCCACAAGTTGCTCCTTCCAGGTAAAAGTGCCGACTGCAGAGTCGTGACCTGAGGGGAGCTCTTTAGACTGAGGGTGCTGGGAAACCAGCGCTGCTTGATGGTCAACCCCTGATGGGCTGTGGTTGTCCTGGGCTGTGGTTGTCCTGGGCTGTGGTTGTACTGGGCTGTGGTTGTCCTGGCCTGTGGTTGTCCTGGGCTGTGGTTGTACTGGGCTGTGGTTGTCCTGGGCTGTGGTTGTCCTGGGCTGTGGTTGTACTGGGCTGTGGTTGTCCTGGGCTGTGGTTGTACTGGGCTGTGGTTGTCCTGGGCTGTGGTTGTCCTGGCCTGTGGTTGTCCTGGGCTGTGGTTGTCCTGGGCTGTGGTTGTCCTGGCCTGTGGTTGTCCTGGGCTGTGGTTGTCCTGGGCTGTGGTTGTCCTGGCCTGTGGTTGTCCTGGGCTGTGGTTGTCCTGGCCTGTGGTTGTCCTGGGCTGTGGTTGTCCTGGGCTGTGGTTGTCCTGGGCTGTGGTTGTACTGGCCTGTGGTTGTCCTGGCCTGTGGTTGTACTGGGGTGTGGTTGTCCTGGGCTGTGATTGTACTGGGCTGTGGTTGTCCTGGGCTGTGGTTGTCCTGGGCTGTGGTTGTACTGGGCTGTGGTTGTCCTGGGCTGTGGTTGTACTGGGCTGTGGTTGTACTGGGCTGTGGTTGTCCTGGGCTGTGGTTGTACTGGGCTGTGGTTGTCTTGGGCTGTGGTTGTACTGGGCTGTGGTTGTCCTGGGCTGTGGTTGTCCTGGGCTGTGGTTGTACTGGGCTGTGGTTGTCCTGGGCAGTGGTTGTACTGGGCTGTGGTTGTCCTGGGCTGTGGTTGTCCTGGGCTGTGGTTGTCCTGGGCTGTGGTTGTACTGGGCTGTGGTTGTACTGGGCAGTGGTTGTACTGGGCTGTGGTTGTCCTGGGCTGTGGTTGTCCTGGGCTGTGGTTGTACTGGGCTGTGGTTGTACTGGGCTGTGGTTGTCCTGGGCTGTGGTTGTACTGGGCTGTGGTTGTCCTGGACAGCTCCTGGAGGGAAGTTGCCACTGAAGGTCAACCCTACAGCAGCAAATAAATGTGTCCTGCTTGAATAAAGATTACATGGATCTAATAGGGATTACGCTGTAATGACCTGAAAAGGCAGCTCATCCGAGATTATGATGCATAAATCACATATTTGCATTCAGCAAGTTTCAGTGTGTCACACAATATCGCCAATTTGGTCAGGGATCGGACTGATTGCCCTTCCCGGAGGAGGTTCACCTGAAATCTATTGGTATTTTAAACGAGCTCGCAGCTGCATGCAAAAACACAGATCAATACCCTCTTGGGCCGAGAAAGGGCAGGGTCACGGGCACCATAGCACCTCCGGGTTAAACACTCCGCATCAAGTAATCCAGACCTCATTGTCCTCCGGCTCCAGCTGAGAGCCTCCTGTGAGTGTTTATGAATAGAATCAGACTTTTCGGTAGGTTTTAGATCGCTGGCCCTAAAGTTCAGCCACTCTGCCACCGTCAATAGTCTTCAGAAATCTCAAGGAGGCTGAAATTGGTTGGGAATATCATCCAAATTTGGCTAACATGCCAGGCTAGAGCTCCTCAAACCCTCGCCAGCCTGACAACTGAGCTAAAATGTGATTCAAATCAACTAATTTCTAGCCCTTTCTGAGTCCCACTGAGCAAAAAACATGATATCCCATAATGAGCAGCAACTCCAATGAAGACTCGAACCTAAACAATATAGAAAAACTATCTTTGCCAAACATTAAGAGCTGAAGAATGAAGTATATGTAACTAATAAAAAGAGGTGAATCATCATCCATGATCTGTTACAGGATAACAGGTAACAGGATCTGTTACCATTAAAATGTTTATGGGAATAAACCAGTGTTTGTTTCACAAAAAAAGTTAGTATTTTTGCTCTCAATGCTAACATCAAATACCATCAGGAACTAAACAACTGAGTAATTCATGGATATGTTCAAACTAACTTTATAAAAAGAATATAGAGTTTATATCTTCAAAAAAAACTAATTTAAAGACTTGCGTTTGCTTCATTGATGCTTTTTGTGGAAAAAAGTTTGCACTCGTCGTCCACGATGTCTCAGTGATAATATCAGATTCTCTCTGTAGCTGAAATAACTGGCTACGGGTGAGTAAGTAAGTCATGTTTGCTCATCCTAAACCCAATCTGGAGGAACGCTAAAATAACAAACGTACTTGCGGATCGTGAGACCCCCGAAACGAGTGAATTCTGGTGTTTGCGTTCATTGGAGGCCGCATTAGCTGCTTTGCATGCTGGTGAAGCCCGAAAAGGCAATCAACAGGAACAATCCTGATGAGTTACTGTTGTTATATTTGCTGCTGCTGCAACTACAGAATGGAATGTCAAAATGTTCCCACAGTCAAAGCAAACAAGCTTTTCATATTCATGTGGATGGAGCGAAGGTCAGGACATGCTGACATCTCCAAACCACCACAACCAGCTTCGCTAGTGGTTTCCAGGTAAAACTAGGGTTGACAAAAGCAAACAACTCTCAAAGCTTTTGAACCGTGTCCATGTAACGACCGCTCTATAACGACTCCTTTTGCCGACCTGTTGCCCCTGAACGCACCATGACAGTTGGGATCCTGCACGTGTCATCCTCGGACCAGCTGCCATTCTCCTGTAAAATGGGTCCAACTCACGACTGACAAACGCAGGAAGGATTTCTAAAACTGAAATCAGGCATCCAGGTAGACTTGTGAGAGATTCTGTCACAATCTGCTTCCCGAGTACTGTTTCTTCTGTTGCACAATGTCTGTTTTAGAGGTTTGAGCTAATTCCGGAGGCCTTTCGAGCTGTACGGCGAGTGATCCTCAAACCAAAATAGATACTGTGGAAATCGTGTTCATCTTTGGAAAGTTTTGCATTTGCGTTTTCCTTTTCTTAGGTTTTATGGCTCAAGTAATAATAATAATGCAGTAATAAGAACATAATAGAGATAAATGTGTCCAGTCTTGTCTTTCTCCATCTAATGTCACTTCGCTCTTACGTTAGCGACAGGAACAAAAAAGAACACTTAAAATCCGCGTTCAGCTACGCCTAGAGCTGGTTAGAAGAAGCGAGCGGCTCAGGTATTTTTCCTGGTAAAATCGATAAGACATCTAGCGCCATTAAAGGTCTCAAGAAAAACCCGTTCCCATTCAGTCCTCTGAAGAATGGACACTCCACTTCTAAATAATTCCACTCTCCGAAGTGACGACATCTCAGGCGAAAGTTGCTGCCCCGGGTGCTGGCATTTCTTTGGAGTCTGACCATAACGCAGCTCAGTTCCTCCCAGTCTAGTCTGCGATTGAACGGGCTGAACTGGCTGGAGTCACAACGGTTGCATCCTCTACACAAAAGCAGCTGAAGAACAAGTACTTCCTGACGGCAACAGGTGACATCACAAGCAGAAGCCGCACAGGAATTCTGTTTCTCCGCATAGTCAATATACCAAAGCCTCATAATCCATGCATTTATTGTGGAAAGTTTAACAACTTTGGACAACGTAAGTGAAGAGAAATACCGACGTCCCCAGTAGAGAGTAAACTGCGACGGAGGCACACAAAGTTTTGTGCAGTTCAATAGACATTTCGCCTTCGTGGACATAAAGACAGCCACAGAGTGAGCAGCCACGTCGTGACAGTCAAGGGCCTTTAGAAGCTACTGT